>NC_135173.1:42446364-42498864 GCF_041146795.1 Maylandia zebra | reverse complement strand
AACTTTTTAACTGTCAGTAATTAAATTAAAATCTGAATTAAAGAAGTTATGTCCTCAAAATTGTGCAAACTGTTTGCTGTTACCAGCTGTGATCACAAAGTTTGCATGCTTGATCTCCTCCACTGTCGTAAAAAAGGGGTTTCTTCAACTTGAGTTTCATTTTGAGAAGATGACTAACTCTCATGGGGACTAGAGCTGGTGAGGCAAAAACATTTTGTTGGTGTGGTCGAAAAGTCCTGCATGACAGGCTAACAAGTACCACAGAGAAGTGCAGGTGCTTTGAAGATTACACTAAAACTCCCTTAGTTTTGCGCTGATGGATGAATTCACAATAATGCAATTGTAAATAATAATAATAATAATACTAACAACCCTGATGAGCACACTTCTGTTTGCACTCCTTAAATGATGAGCTTTTTCTGGACTTGAAAAATTCAGACTCTTCCGTTGAAAACTGGAGATGCGTCTCGCGTCACCATCATCCTCCACAGGAAATTTGGGCCTGTTTACTGTAGTGAAGTCACGGAGCACACAGTCAGCAGCAGTGACCTTCGAGGTGCCTGAGAAGATGATCTTACAGGGGAAATTTTTAAATTCTATTATTATTTTTGACCTTTTTGCACTTGGCATCTGTTGAGCTCTGACTCTGCTCAAGATGCAGTTAAGAGCACAATTACCACAGTCATGTCATATTTTGTAATTTGTATTCTTGGGAACATTAAGAAAGACTTCTATAATTTGTGCGTCATGCAGGTGAAGTGAGTGGGTGCAAGATGACTCAGGGAAGGTCTATGAGTTCCATGTGAGTTTTTACATCTTCTCCATGCCTGTGCGGCGTATATAAATTTGTGTGTGTGTGTGAGAGAGGGAGAGAGGGGTGAGGTGAGTCAGAGGAAGGTGTGTGTGATGTCAAGCCCGGGCAGGCTCTGCTGTCAAGTTGCTGTCAAGTTCAAGTTGCTGTCAGGTGGTAGTGGTTAGTTAGGAGAGCTGGTAATTACCTCAGGCTGTCAGACTGAGATACTGGCCAGACACCCGCAGGATACTGTGGGAAAGTAAAGTTAACGGGTCACTGCAGTATCTCCCTCATGCTGCAGCAGTAGAGAAACAATCCTTAGAGGTTTAGATAATGTAGTATACAGGAAGAGTTTTTGGGCATCTGTCTATGAAATTGAAATGAAGTAATAGGTGTGTTTTAAGGAACAATAGCAATGTAATAAATATGCATTATACCTACATATAAATCCAAAAATGTGCTTTGCTCTGTTTTTTAAGTCAGTGTTAATTCAGCTGGACTTACTATTTGTTGTTTACTGCTTGTTTTCAGACGTTTTCGCTCTATCTCCATGTAATTATGCACTTTATTCTCTTCATTTTAAGTAATTTATGCCCATGTTCTGATTAACAGGCTCTGTACAAACCATCATAATTCACTAATATTTATCAGTTTCCCTTCATATTAATCAGGTGTATTGTGGTAACACACACAAAAATTAAAGTCCAGAGCAACTTGTTCTCTTTGTAAGTACATTTTTTAAATAAAGCCTTCACTAATTATTTGATCATTTAATAGAAATCATATTGTCAGAGTGTATGTTTTTTTTCTCACCACCTAAGTAAATGGCGTTACAGTGCCTCAGGCTTTATTTTACCCTCAATGATAAGATTTTCATTTAATGATTAACACTAAAATTCTGCTGGTCTTTTCTCAGCTTAATGAAAGTGTTTCCACTCTTTTCTTCTGTCACGAACTTGTGCAAACTCTCTGACGACATTCATAAACAGAATGTGTAGATAAAGGGCAACTTTTGTTGGCAAAACTTCCTGGTTTCCTTTTTGTCTGTTTGTAGTCCTAGTGCCATTGACAAATCATGTTTCAGCAGGTTTTGGTTGATTGCAGATAAACAGTCTGTGGAAAGCAAATGAGGGGTGAAGTTCATTAGATACCTATCAGCTGTGTTCAGGTGATGATTTAGCTTTTTTAAATTTGTATTTATTTGTTTATTTATTGTCATTTGCAGACAATTACCAACTGACTGCTTATGCTAGACAGTCAGAAAATAGACAGTTGCCTTTGGAAGCTAAATCAAGAGACTGTCTGATGGGTTCCCATTGCATAGCATGACCTTGGGACTATGGTCTGTTAGCTTTTGCTTGCTCATCAGTCTCACATTTCTACAGCAGTCTGAGTCAGATTGTTTCCAAAATCAGCATAAAATCCAACTTAAAATAAATCTACATAATCTTACAGGAGTAACAATATTTTATGTCTGCTCAAGGAAATGACAGGGGATTCAAACAGAGCAGAACTTCCCAGATGTGGGAACAATGAATCTCTGGTCATCAATGTTTTCTTTTGCTTTCCTTGGGAAGAGTTTTTAAGTTTCTTGTAAAATAAGGAGAGGAAAAAAAGTTCCTTTCTTACATACAGCGTATATGCTTTAGACCACAGCAACCTCGGACGGCGGAATTTTAAGTATTTTTTAACCTTTACTCAGATTTGAAGTTTACATAAAGACTTCAGCGAGAACCTTTCCAAAGGGAGATGATGATGCAGTTTGTGCTCCCCTTTCACTCCTCTCCTCTCCAGTTCCCACGCTGTCCTTTACCTGACTTACCACAATTTGAATCAAATCACTAGTGTCCAATTGGCTGCTGTGATCATGTGACCGGCATCAGCCCTAAAAGCACCGCCTATTGAGATTGGTCTAGGATTTTCCCATGGGAGCTGCATACAGAGCCAGTGCTGTGTGTGTGTTTGAGCACGTTAGGGGAAAAAGTCCCACCACCACCTCCACCACCACCTCCTCTCTGCTGTCCTCACTTTCTTTCCTCTTTTCTTTTTTTTCCCACCACATCCCGTCCTTTAAAACACAGTATCAGACTTTAGATGGCTTTGTTGTCCCAGCAAGGGACATTCAGACTGTGAGAGTGCCTTAGATTCCCCGAAAAAACATGGAACAAAGGCCAGAGCAGCTCAGTGTAGTACCTGCCTAAAACTTTCTAGAGCTTTCAATTTAAAAAAAATCTAAATTGTTTTAAAAAAAAATTTATGAATTGCCAAATTCACTTTTGGTGGTCCTTTGATCATTAGTCACTCGTCTGGGTTTTAAGTAGAAGAGCCTAGTGGCATGCTAAAGCTAGTATTGAAATATTATTAGACATTGTACCAAAAAGCCCCCCACCTCCCAAAATATTTCCTCATTCCAGTTTAGTATAGCCAGTATTGTAGGGAGATTCTGATGATTTGCAGTAAGTGTCGAGCTTTTGCATCTTCACACCTTTTGTTTGAAAACCAAACAAGAAAATAAAGTCATGGTGTCTGACTAACCTGCAGAATAATGCCGTGTCTAAAACGAGCGTGTCCAAACGAGCAGAGTCAACTTTGTATGTTTTTGGCACCTTTTAAGGTTTCTTTATTGCGTATGTTTATTTACTGTGTGTCTGTCTGTGTTTTAAATACTGTCTGGCTTTAAGAATTTCGTTGTGTGACCGCACAGTGACAATAAAGAACCTTTTGAATTTTGTACTTGAAATGGTTTGATGAAGCCTATTCCCTGTGTGACAGCTGCATACCTGAAAATTCTGCTAGTTAAGTAATGATGTAGGATAAAGAAACACCAGCTGTCGGAGAGTCATTTTTCTTATCAGCACATCTGCTAATGTGACAAATTGAAAAAAGAAAATCACTTGTACTTAGCTCATTTGTCTAACAGAGCTCTGCAGGATCTCTGATTAATTATAGAATTATTTTCATCCAGGTTGCGTGTGTGTGAGACGATGTGCGTGTGTGCCTGCCCATCCGTGGCTTAGCTTTGAGAGTTCAGAGCAGGTTCTGGCTTGCTCAACTCTGGGAAACTTTGAGCTGAGCAAATAGCTCGGTCTGTTTTCCTGGCTGCCGCCACAGTCGTATGTGTCAACCATGTGTATGTGCTGTTAGCATCTGTGTGCATGCGGTTTGTATGCTCAGTGTAGTGTAGCCTGTGCAAATTGTGAAGTATTTTATCTGTGCGGTTAATTTTTATCTGTGTGTGTGTGTGTGTGTGTGTGTGTGTGTGTGTGTGTGTGTGTGTGTGTGTGTGTTTTTGCATGTTACGTGGTTTTGTGTATGCGTGGTTTTGTGTATGCGTGTAATTCAGCATACAAAGAGGAGTTCATGCATGCAGCCAGGGCTTCATTCGCACAGACAAGACAGATGGTTACACCTCTACTATTCCCACACCTCCAGTGTTTCTTCCCCTCTTTTCCCTGCATGCCCTCTGTCACCACAAAGGCTAACACTGCTCTACATGTGCACACAAATGAGATGACTTGCTATTGTTTTGAGTGGGTGTATGGTCCTGAATTTTCCCAGGTGAAGAGAGGCAAACCTTAAGTGAACTAGTCAAGGATCACTCTTGTGCGAGTGTTTTGATTTACAGCCCACTTCTAAGTAGAATGCTGTTTACTGGGCGGAGACCTGATGTATTGACAAGGCTTTTAGCACTGACATGCTGTCAGGATGTTTTACAGACAAATGTGTGCATGTGTCTGTCTTTGAGTTGGGGGCCGGCACACAAGAGGCCACTAATGTCTCTCCATTTATCAGGGAAGGACGTTATAATGCGAACACGTGAATGCTACTGAGGTGTTAACACTGTCTATACACACAAAGATCTGATCGTTCTGTAACACTTATGGCCTTTCACACCAAAGCAAGAACCTGAGAAAAATGTGTCTTTGCTGGTGTGCGAGTAGATCAACGCAAGTTATCAGACCTGTACTTTTCCCGTGTTTTAACATAGGTCTGCAACTTTGTGTTTTAAAGCCGGTTGTTAAGGTTAGCCATTTAAGAATTTACTGTGTACTCTGGTGGGTTTTTATTACTTTAGGTAAGGTGATGTTTTAAGTATTTTGGGTCATTACAATGTGAAGCCAACCTAGGTTGTAGTCTGTAATCATTATCCTGTGTCATATACTGGGTTAGGAGTGACACGGTACTGCACTGTACTTTTAGTTTATTTTTATGTCATCTGTCTGTATATTAAATGTATATCAACCTGTTAAGCCAAAAAAAAAAAAAAAAAAGATCTAAATATCCTGACACCTAGAGTGAGGGGAGTAGATGTCTGTTATGTCTGTCATTTTTCTGTCAGAAATTGGCTCCACTTCTCTCAAAGGGAATAATCACTGTTAGTCAATAAAAAAAAAGTTGTTTTTATTCAACCAGTTAATCAGATCTGTCAAGCTTCATTTACAAAGTATTTCTCATGCAGTGTAGTGCAGTTCCAGGTGTTTCTCAGATCACTGAGAAGCTGATTACAAGGCAATAACCATTAGTAATAAAGATGAATTCATATGTGATAATGAGCCATTTTAAATACTTAAAGACAAAACAGCAAGAAATAAATAAAAAATATAAATAGCTTATAATTGGAATAAAAGTGCAAATAACATTAAAGAAAAAATACACAGATAGAAAAATTTTAAATAGAGATAAGAAGATAAATAATTATAAAATAGAATCAAATGTACAATTTGAAAAAAAAAACAGTCAGTGAATAAAAATAAAGTAATGTGATGGAAAGTAAACATCCAAAATGATAAAATGGTAAGAAAAAAAAGTTTGTGACATCAGTAGCACATGCTCAGTTAAAAGCCAGGCCTGTCTAGATAGGTAGGTCTGTGTTTAAAGATTTCATGACTTCCACCTGCTCTCAGCTCCTCTGGCAGACTTTTCAGGTTGTGGAGGACCTGAGACCCTGTGCTGGTTCATATACACGAGTGAATCCATCAAGTAAAAGAAAATAATTTTGGAAATTGAGAGGCAGCCAGTGGATAGACTTCAGAACTGGTGTAATGTGCTTTGAATATTTCTCAATCAATTATAGGTGATGCAAAACATTTTTCTATCAGAGCATTACTGTAATCGAGCCTGCTACATAGCAAAGCATTTGTTTTTCTGCGTCACTCAGAGAGCCTATGGCCATAATTTTAGTTCCGTCCTGATTGTTGTCAACACATGTACATCTAAAGTGCTCAGTGATCCCTGGTTAGATGAGTGTGAGTCATACTGTGTCCTTAATCGCCACTACATGTTTTCTTTTTTTAACTGACATGTTGGTCAGAGCTCTCCTCCACCATCATAAAAATGTCAAATCCCTACAGCAGACACATTGTTCTCTATTGAATTTATTATGCGTGTTATTGTGTTGTTTTTGGAGATGGGTATGGAAATGTTAATGTCGTTTGTGGCGGCCGTTGCACTTTCTGACACATTTGCTCAGCCTACATTACACCCACTTAAATAACAGCAAAATGACAGCCGCCAGTCAGCTATCATGAAAATGAATATGAAAGAATAAAGCTCAAAGCAAAAAAGATTTTTAATGGTGTCAGCATTTAGAGTACAAATGGCCACATTTGCAACAAGCTTGTAAACAGACGAGAATATTTTCTTTTTTCCACATTTTTACATTTTTATATCTGCTGCTGGTGACTGTTTCTTTGTTTCTCCAGGCATGTAACAGTGATCAGTATGTGGCAGTGCCACGAGACGATATGGTCGGGATGCTTAAAAAGAAAGGTTTGTCAAACTCACACAGTATTATAGGAAAGGCTATACTTTCTAAAGCATTTAAGGATGAATCTACAGTCCATTATGTCTGCAGCTGTTTGTCTCACCATTGATAACCTCGCTTCCTTTTCCCTTTAAGAATAAAGAAATAATTTTTTTTTGTAGGACTCCTATCAGACCAGGACAACACTGACCTAATGCACCAGCAAGAGGAGAAGCACGATGACATTTTGACCCCAAAGCTCCCCAGGTATGCTCTTCAGTGTCGCTGGGCCTCCCTTTCAGGGCTGGACCCTGACACCCTGACCTTTCCCGGGGGCGCGCCTATTCAGCTTCACACCGTGCCCCCTACCCTCCTTCCAAGGATCCCTCTCTTCTACGTCTGCACCAGATGTGGCAAGGTGTTCTGGGAGGGCTCTCATTTTGGCCGTGTCCTCTCAATGTTTCAGGAGGTCTTGCACATTTCAGACGAGGACAATGAATCTGCTGCAGAGCCCATTACACCTGCTCAGCAGAATTGACTGTTGTAGAGTCAGTTTACATGAAGACTTTGGCATTCAGCTGTCTTATCCCGTAGGAACCCATGCCCCTCTGCACATGGAGGACGGTTCCTGTTCAAGTTTCAACACTGACTCTTCCATAGTTTTCCTGAAAGTAAAGTTGGGTCTGGGCTCTTAAAATACAGTAACATTTCCCCACATGTAATTAACTTTAAATAAATTAGTCAAAGTCAAATGGGAAACAATTCTTTTTTTTATACACCTGGATCAACAGATTGCCTCTCAGTGAGCATTGAATGAAGGCTTTATTTTTGTTTTTAAGCCACCAATTTTTTTCAGATGGAAATATTTTGAAAATGTTTAAATATTTTGTGTTTATAACAGTTTAAAAAATCATTTACATTTCAGACAGGCTATAGAGTGATCGCATTTAGACCCGACCATATTTGTTATAAACTGTACCTAAGAAATGGTTTGCATTGTAATACTTTGAAATCGAAAGAGTTAATTCTTTAAGAAAGTAAACATGTGCATCAATCCTAAGTTTGTTCCATTCAGCAGTTTATGAGGTCACATCCTGTGGAAACTGTTTTTTATTGTTTTGACTTGAACGCCCTGGTAGGTGGCGATAAGGTCAGTTCCTTGGCCGTTTTAGTACCCAGTGGTACGATACATTTTTATTCTCTGTGATTACATTCTTGTAATATTTAAATGTTTAAATGCGTGTTTCAATAAAGAGAGTTTTTTTTTCCTCTCTTTTCTTAATGTGTAAGAATTTGCAGTTGTTTACTTTCACCAGATGTTTTTGTTTTCAATATGTTTCTAAATTCACAAAGCAGATGGTGAAGGACTGAGGGTGGGCAGATTGATGGGATTATCCGAGCTTTAGTCGTGTCTGTCAGGTGTAGCATGTGTGTTGGGTTTTTTTTTTTTGTTTCGTTTTTTAGTGGGGTCACAGAGTAACCCGGCACATACCAGCAGAATCCCCTCACATTTTCTCATACTCCTTCCCACTGTGAATTTGTGTGATTCCAGACAATTAGATCTCCCAAAATGTTCAAATAGGTTTTGGAAACTGCAATTAAAGATTTTCTGATGTTTTTTTGCTGAGGAAAGTACATGAAGCTACACCAGAAGGCTTAGTTAGTCTTTTTACAGTCATACAATCTAAGAATCCCTAACTATAGCCAGATGTGCTCTTAATTTTACTGACAGTAATTTTCAAAGACGGGCCGTACTGTGAATCACTGAGGTAAATGTGTTTTCAGGAACAACGACAGCTGCAGAAGAAAAGTTGGAGGTTGGTATCTCAGGATGAAACTTGATGCTCCAGAACATGCGCGCTATAGCTTGGTTTATCATGCCATGAGTAACCACGCTGAGCTTTCAGATGTAAAGTGTTAAATTTGTGTTAGTTGAAACTCCTAGGACTTGACATGCTGGGAGTTTTCAGCGAGCTCAGCAGCCTAAATTTAACTGCAACAAATGCTGGAAATATACTCATGAGACACTTTATTAGGAACACCTTTCTAGTTTTGGATTGGACCCCTTTCGACTTTCAGAACTGTCTTAATTGTTCGTGACATGGATTCTACAAGGTGCTGGAATTCCATGGAGATTTTGCTCTATGCGAAAGCATCACATCCTAAAGGTGCTTGGATTGAGGATCTGGTGACTCTGGAGGCCATCTGAATACCGTGAACTCATTGACATGTTCAAGAGACCAATTTGAGCTTTTGGACATGTTAATGTGCTAGAAAAAGTGCACAAGATGATGAGTACACTGTGATCATGGCCAACAGCAATACTCAGATGTGACATTTAAACCACAGTCAGTTGGTACTAATGAGCCCAAAGTGTGACAGAAATACCCCCTGAACATTACCAGTTCATACAAGGCGGGATGGACCCGTGCTTGCATGCTGTTTACACCAAATTCTGACCCTACCATCCGAATGCCTCAGCAGAAATTGAAACTCATCAGCCAAAGTTTTTCCAGTCTTCTGTTGTCCATATTTGGTGTGAACATACAAATTGTACCCTCAATTTCCTGTATTTAGCTACAGAGTGGCACCCGTTCTGGTCTTGTGCTGCTGTAGACCATCTGCTTCATGTGGAGATGCTCTTCTGCATACTTTGGATGTGCCTTTCTATCAGCTCAATGCAGTTTGGTCATTCTCCTTCTGACCTCTGATACCAAAAAGGCCTTTTTGCTCAGAGAACTCACAGTCACTTTGTATTTTCTCTTTTTATTTTTTTACCCTTCTCTGGAAATCCTAGAGATGGTTATGTGGGAAAATCCAAGTAGGTCAGCATTTTTCTGAAATACTCAGGCTAACCCGTCTGGCACTAACAAAACCACATTCAGAGTCGCTTAAATTGCTTTTCTTCCCCATTCTGATGCTTGGTTTGACCTTCAGTGTGTCATCCTGATCGTCTCCATCCCTAAATGCACTGAGTTGCTGCCATGTGATTGGCTGATTAGATAGTTTCAGTTTAACAGGTATACCTTAAAAAAATTTCTGATGGTTTCTTTGGAAGCCTCGACCAGATGTCCCGTAACAGTCCTCTCTCAGATCCCCTAATTTCAGTTTTTTGGGGATTTAGTTTAGCTCACCTGGTTGAGGCTCAATGCACAAGTGCAGGTTTGATTCTGACCTAGACGCCTTTGCTACATATCTTCCACCATATTTCCTGTTTGAAAAATCTTCACTGTCCAATCAGATAAAGGCGAAAAGATTCACATAATTTAGAGAAAATTGACACTTTAGCTTTTCATGTGTGAATAACAGACCAGCTACATGACTTTAAAGGCCTGTGCAAAAATGTAGGCTTAGGGCTTTTGTTGCAGCAAGTAATCCTACACCATCCCTAATGCAGTCATCTGTAGGGACATTATAAGTGCCGTCACTTCTGAAGAATGTTACCAAAGTGGGTGTCTATGGCAGTGAGTGGGAAGTTAACCATTCATTGTTGTGAGTGCTGGGTGAGATGCTGGTCCACATCAGAATCTCCCTCCTCTGTGTCCTATGGGTGAATCTTATGGAAGAAAGTTAATATAGTTAACTAAAACTAAACCAAAAACTACATGAAAGAAATCATTTTAGATTGAAGATAAAACTAGACTTAATTTGTTAATTTGGTCACATTTGTCAAAACAAGAAGCCTGTGCACCTTTTAGTGCATGTGTTACGAAATCTGGGACGTCTAAGAAGGGACTTTGTGTCAAGTATTTGTTGTCACTGTTAATTTATTCTATTTTTCTGAGCATCTTAAAACAAATTATCCACGAGGTAAAGTCAAAAGTGAAATTTAATTTTTAAAAAGTAAGCTTAAAAATACTCTGTGGAAGCTACCTGAAGCTAAACTGAAGGTAAAAACACGTTGACACATTGCCAAACAGCATTTAATAGCAGGAATTTAATAGGTACGTTTGAAAGAGCTGTTTTTTTTTTTTATCAGTTTTTGTACTGCTTTCTCATAGAGGTTTTATTGGTGGTGTATATATGGGAAGGTCTGGACCTGTTCAAGCTACAGAAAAATTGCAACATGAAAATTAATTTGAAAGTCTAGTTCCCAAGAACAGTGCAATACTGATGAAAAGCGAAATGAAAATATCATCTGAGCATTTTATGCGTTTTCACATATGGAAACCAGCTCTAATAAATCATGTAAAACTACACTTTAAGGTGTGGGGGGAAAGGGCTCGTGATAAACGCATAGCTGATGCTGCGTGAGACCTTCTCCAGAGGAAGCTGGATTAATCCACCTCTGTGACGTGTTAACAGTTTCGAAAAAGATCCACAATCAAGTGCTGCTGAACGAGACCGCTATGCTGGCAATGGTGTAGTTTAAAACGATAATAATATGACCTCTTCTTCTCGAGCCTCCTGGAGTCCAAGCATTTGTTGGCTTGTCGCCAAGCAGCCTGTGCAATAACTACAGTAACATTAAGCTTCCCCGAGGTGTATTTTATTGGTATGACTGAAGCAGACACCCTAACTTCCAAATAAACCCGGTGTGTGCTGTCCCGTCCTTGTCCGGGTGGTCGCAGCCCCTGCCTCTGCAGAGCGCGAGGTTTCTGCTGCAGCACCGTGTTATTTGATCCTTGCTCTTTCTTTGCTGGGAAGAAAAGCTCGCCTCTTTCCCACGCTCTGAGGACACGTGGTGCCCGGAATGAATTGGATGCAGAAGGCCCTCCCCTCCCGGTAAAACGTCACCCCTCTCGCTCTCGCTCTCTCTGTCTCTGTCTCTCTCTCTCTCTCTATTCTCATAAACTCAAGCACGCATGTTTTCAGGTATGAATGTAAAAACAGGTTTAAAAAAGAAATTATGTTTAAAAAACCCCCAACTAAATTTAGATTTATGTTCCCTCCTGTTGTGTGATTTCCCCGTTTGGGCTCTTCTGCAACATGGAACCCAGAGGAGAGACTCCTCCCGGCTCGTCTGGCCCATTGCTGCCCCGGCGTCGGCGCCAAACTCGGGCACCGCGCAGCTACGAGGTCTTCGTTGCTCCTTTTGCGGTGCAGCACTTAAGCCTCTCTGTATTTCGGGGAGGGGGGTGTTATCTTGTTTATCATCGCACGAAAGCAGAGCAAAGACATGGCTGCACAAACAAAACCAGAACAGGCTTGCATTATCTCAATGCAACCGTTTTCCATTTAGGAGTTCTAGGAAAGCTGGCCTCATTGCACCCTCCGTGCCCAGCCGACCGCTCTTCATAGCTGTGCCCCCCACCAAAAAAAAAAAACACCTAACAAAAAGTTTTTAAATTTTTAGTTATTTATTTAGTTGTTTTACCTGACGTCATATTAACTGAACGCGAGAAACTGGGGGGGGGGGGGGGGGGAATCACAAGTATTTTATCTCAACTTACTCTGGCAACTTCCCAGGCACACATTACCACGAAAGATTCAAGAGAGAAGTGCATGTGTTGGGGAGGGTCTTCGGGGAGAAACTCATCCAATGGAAAACTTTTGGCTCCTGTAGTCTCTGCAAATGTTTTCCAAGTGTCCAGACGCATTGCAGCAAAAGCTCTGATAGCGGACAGATGTTCTTGATTTTCCAGAAATTGTTTTTCACCCTTCAGTAATCTGAGGAAAAAAATGCACACATGTACAGTAATGTGCAAACATTTTGCGCACTAAATGTAAAATGAGGAAAACAAACAAATACATAAATTCTTCACAATTCAGGAATTATGCAATAGAGCGTTTTCCAAGATATAATTATACCTTTGCAAGTGACGGACAACTTTATCCAAACGTTCTGGTTAATTGGCACAAGCCTTTTGTAGTTTGGGTTAAGTCTTTGCACAGCAAAAACACAAATAGGAAACAATTAAACCAACACTTGTATTTTTCTTAATTTATAATTTGAAAAACAACCCACAATCTAAATTTCCCCTCAATCTGATGGGATAGATTTGCTCCGCAAACGGCCATATGTACCCTCACTGACTAATTCAGTCATATACGGAGACAGCGAAGGGGAACACACGTCTGTTATTGCAGCCTACATCATCGACTTGACTTGGTTATTCACCACGTTTGAATACACCACATATGGGTGACTCAGAGCTGGCTTTGTTTTGGAGCATTTGCAGCTGTGGACCACTTGTAGGAGGTAAAAAAAAAAAGGCGCACAAATAGTCACCTGCACATGTCCCCAAAGACATTCTGAGTAGATGAAATTAGCTCGTTTTTGCTGTCATTTGAGCGTGACTGAAAGTCAGGTATCTCCATATCCATAAACATAGAAGAGAGTGGCCTAGAAGTCCTTTCTGTTGCTTCCAGAATATGCTGCAAAGTCAGCTTTACCTATATTGATAAAAAAAAAGGGACATATTTTCTTACATGTTCAGTGCAAGAATGTTCTCTTATGCCTAACTACACGATCCCTTAATCGTGTAACTAAAACCAATAAAATATTAGCCTGTTTCATATCCATACTGTGCATCATGCCGGCGTTAAAAGCCGGTTTGCACTAATGGAAGCAGTTAATGTGGTATGTGCAGCCGTGTAGGCTAACTGAAAGCACTACTCTGTGGTTATCTGTGGCTACTAAACTGTGACCCTCAGGTGCCTCATTCATGATTTTAAAGGACACCCTCCGGTCAGCTTAAAAGGGAGAGGAACGTCTGTATGCACCTAATAATCAGCCGCCTTTCCCAAGAATCGCTGTGTAGTCGTCTCCTTTAGATTAAACTGAGCAAGTCTGGGGCTTCATCTGTGGGACCTCTGTTGCTGTCTCTCCCACGGACTGCCGCTCCGACCCACAATAGCACGCTCATGCATGCAGATAGAGCCACAGACGTGCGCCAAATGTACAGTTCTGACTGTGGGAAAACCTGATAGTGCGAAAGCCGCCAAACCATCAGAGCGGAAAGCGGCTTGTAAAGTGTTACACAGATGACACGGAGAACGGGTCGCCAAACGGAGCAAACGGTCAGAGAAGGAAGCTGAGCTGCAGGTAGCCTACCTGGTGCGGTTTCTAAATAACCCATTCTCTCCGTCTCTGCGTTTATCTAACCATCTGTGTCACCGTAACGCTTATTTATTTGTGCCGAGCCGTGTTTCTGTCAGTTAGTGGGATATCTATCGACACCTTTTTCTCTGCGCCACACACACACTCACAGGCGCCCAGTTCCCACGGTGGTGGGGGTAGCTGAGCGGCGGTGTCAGTCTGTGCAAAGCGTCACCTCTTTTCACTTGCAAAAAGGAAGTAGCGCGGGGCTTTTGTTATCTGAACTCTCACAGTCTAGTCATTTAAAAACAAGTGGACTATATCCGCCGTTTATGATTTAAACAGCCACCTATAATCTCCTCCTTTGAGGTGTTTTTATGCCGGTAGGTATGACGGCGACAATCCACCCGTTTGGGGTTTGTATTTAACTCTATGCCATTTGGTTTGGACGTAATATAGCGTACTTGTGTCGGCTTCTGGTAGAACGGCGTGTACAAATGTCTCCTTGTGCCTCAGTCTAGCATTTGGACGAATCTCATCTTCTTTCTTTGTTGTATTTCACATTTATCCACAAATTAACTGAGGCGTTTGTGTGGAGTCCCACACTCCGGAGAAAGTTGGAACACCAAAATCAACACATAGCCGTAATCCACTCCCTCTACGGAATAATTGTCATTATTTGGACGCTTAAAACCCCCAAATTCACAAGAAGTGATGCCAGTTTTTTTCCCCAGATTCAATATAGATTCACTTAACTGAGATTTAAAAAAAAAACAAAAAACAAAAAAACCCCATTTAACTTATACAATCCTCGATCCATGATAAGAAGTGAAATTCTATCGCCTTTCGAGAGATTTCACCTCCTTTGAAATTCGAAAGAAAATTAATATGAAGGTAAATGTAATAGACACTCCATTCTTTGAGATATTTTTTTGCGATTAAGACTCATTTGATGTTGTTTCTTAGTAACAATTTTCATCGAGCAGCAATTAATGATCAACTTTCACCGAGCAACACTTGTCAATTCCCTTCAGTGTCCAACACGCTGTCACTGACACCTGACTGACTTTTTGTCGCAAGTTCCTGCCGACGACAATCCAGTGGTGGACCTTTTACAGCGTGCCCGATTTCTCAGCAGTTTACAGCGCTGGCAGCACCGTGTCTGTGACTTTCAGTCCGCTTCACGGGGTGGGCTGCAGGAGATCGGATATAGAGATCACCGTAGGATTGCTGCGGGCGCCTTGTTTAATACTTTGCAGCAACATTTGGCTCCCCCTCGGAATACCACGCCCCCTCCCTACAGATTCACAGGACCCTCCCTCAAACCGAATCGGCAGCCTATAACCTCCCCGGATCTCCACCCATTCCTCCACAGTTGATTCTTTGGGAAGGTATTGTCATGCAAATGAAGGACGCGTAAAATATTCTCTCAGAGCGCAGCGGAGGGCAGAGACTCACACGGACCGCAAGGAGGACACAGATCGCGCCACTCGGTGGATTTCTATCGTTTGCGTCGCTAGGGACCCGTCTATCTGTCACAGGTAAGTCCCAAATCTGCAGCGGATTACAGTTCTCACATGTTTAGCGGTAAAATTCAACCAGTGTACCCGTGCGTAAACGTGTGCGCACGGTGGTTCCGCGCACTCATTCTTGGATGTGGCGGAATGTAGGGTCTCTCGCACTCTGTTGGTGAGGATTCTGGATTCATGCGGGCTCCTCTTGTCCTTTTTTGTCTTTCCCAGACACCCTGGCCACATGAGAAGCGACATATAGCCAGGGAACAGATCGAACCGTTCAAGGAAAACCGACGGGGATCCAACACACAGGAGGCTGCTCTGTGGAGATAGTGGCCATACTTCCAGTTTTCCCAAGTAAAGTCGGAGGTGTCTCTCTTCTCCATCCCCCTGTGCAGGCTACCTGCTGCTGCTACTGCTGCTACAGAAGGGGAACTATATTCTAAAGTCCCCTGGATCACTTGAGAGCACCCTTCTATTTTCTAGGGGATTTATGATCTCTCAAATATTTACACACCAAGTGTGCCATTTTCTCTCTTGTCCTTTTTGGGATATATGTACACACATATATATAAAGTGACCTTTTTCCGTTTTAGTGGGCTACTTTAAAGTGCCTTAGCTGGTTATAATCCAGTGTAACTGTGGCATTGCTACCAGACCAGAGACGCTCAACAGGGAGAAGACGATCATTATCAGCTTTAGAGTCCAGGCAGGATTACTTGTTCCCCACCCTCCAGCGAGTTGCAACCATGAGCCAGGCGGATGTGTCAACTTGCTCCGCGCCGCAAAGGGTTTTCCAGGAGGCGGTTAAGAAGGGCAACACCAAGGAGCTGCACTCTTTGCTGCAGAACATGACAAACTGCGAGTTCAACGTCAACTCCTTCGGGCCGGAAGGACAGACGGCCCTCCATCAGTCAGTAATTGACGGAAACCTGGAGCTGGTAAAACTGCTGGTGAAATTTGGTGCAGATATCAGACTGGCCAACCGGGAAGGGTGGAGCGCTTTACACATCGCCGCTTTCGGGGGCCACCAAGACATTGTGCTATACCTCATCACCAAGGCCAAGTATTCCTCTGGCGCCCGGTGATCAGACTCTGCTGTCAGGTAAAAAAGAAAAAAGGAAAAAGTAGAAAAATTAAAACAAACAAGCAAACAAATCAACTACAATTTAAATATAAAACTGCAACACAACACACGGGAAAGCCAGGCTCTTGTAAAAGCAAAATAAATAAATAAATAAAACAAAAAAACCAATAAAACAAACAAAAAACAACAACAAAAAAACAAAAACTGCCATTATTTACATAGTTGTGCCAAATCATATAAAAAAGGAGATAAAAAATAGGCCTGCACAATAATCTTTCCTCACTGTAAACCAAACGGGGTCCTCTCTGCACTCCCGAGTGAAGCACCGCATGGTTCATACACAGCGCCTCAACACGAATCTTTTAACAAAAGAAACCCATTTCCGTGAGTTTGTTGGTACTAAAGCTTTCCTCTTGAATGTTCGTATTAGATCGTGTCGTCCACTATAAAAGAAATCAAGTCTCTGTGTATCGCATGTGTGTGTTTGGACTCCAGAGAGCAGATGGCCCAGTTTTTTCCCCTGTCCCTTGAATAGTTTCTTTGTGGGAGCGCAGATTTGACCTGTTGCTCCTCATTGTTCTGTAAAACCCCCCTTTTAAGTTATTTTATATGAAACAGGCACTTGATGCTTTATGGCTGCATGCTGGAATATCTGAAAGGGAAGACACATGAACAAGAGAAGAAGGGTTGCCCTCTGTTGGTTACCAGAGGTCTTATTTTCTTTAATAAATTTTAGTGATTCTTCTTCATTCTTTTTTTTTTTAACTCAAAGAGCGGCATTATGGCTATCCAACACATTTTCAGATGTGTAATCATTATGTAACAACAACTGACTTCATAATTGTTGTGAAGTACTGTACACAATAGCTTTACTTTGTTTCTGTTTCTTTTTTTTCTTTTTTTTTAAGGAAAAGAGCGATGAGAGCGCTCTGCAAGCAGATCTTGCCATGCTGGCGTCCAATTTTTCAGGCCAGTGCGACCACTTTGCCAATGGTCATTGTGTTACTAAAAACCGCTGCTTTCGCTTTGTATAAAAAAAGACGCATTTAATTTCACTTTATAATCTCCTTTCAGTATTTTATTAACATCCTAGTCATCACTGTGAAAGCAGGCTGGGTTTTTTTTTTTTAATTTATGAAGGTACATTGAGAAGATGCATTTTTAAATATTTTGTGGTTCTTCTTAAAAACGATCTGTATTGTGTAAGGATATAATGGGTGACTCAAGCTGCTTCAGACTTTTTTGTGTAAACTGTCCCGTGTGGAGGTAAGACCTGCCACCCTCATCCTACTGGCCACAGTTCTAGATACCCCCACCCTCCAGTTATAGGCTGTCGACCCCTTCGGAGTGGACTTTCTCATCCTCCCATTAAAGTGACTCTGTTTGGTTGCCTTTTCCCAGCTACCTCGTCTGTAAAGTATTCTCAAGTCGTTCTGTTTTTCCTCACCACCGCCTTGTTTGGAGTCTGTGATCATCCGCATGCCGATGGGCTGTTTGTGTCTGCTAAAGTAACCTCACAGCCAGATGGACTTCAGTAAAGAAGATGCAATGAACCCATTTTTGCATCCTCCTTCGGGACAGTTTTCACACTACAACCAAACCAGTGCTGACAAGCAAAACATCATTTTGCCTTTTCTGCAAGAGAGTCTGTGGTTCTGTCTGTCTTTACACACACACACACACACATACACACACACACACACACACACACACACACACACACACACACACACACACACACACACACACACACACACACACACACACACACACACAGAGCCATTGTTGCATGTCTCCCCTATAATACTCCACTTTGCTCTCTCTCTCTGTGTCCTTATCAGCCTGTATGGTTGTTTTAGTTCCATTTATTTTCTCTCTTTTTTTTAGTCATACAAAAAATGGAATTGTATCGCATGACTTATAAATGCAGGGAGTTTTATTGCACAAAATCGGAGTCTTGAGCGCCCCCAGTGTTCGTATGGGGTAACTGCAAGAGCCAAGGCTTTGGAATAGTTACTACTACTGAGCAGGACCCTAATACTGTTGGACGATGAAGACTTAAAAATGATCAACAACACATGACTATTGCAGGATTTCACAGAAAAGGAAAATTAGGTCTCATAAATTTGCCTGCTGCATTTTGAAAGTCATGGCACCCTAACATTTGTAACGATGCTGCTTGTATGTTTCTTTTCTCGTTAATGTTGATGTTGTTATTTTATTATTATTATTTTTTGTTTGTTTTTAGAAAAAAAAAATGCCTACTGCTCAAATGGCCAACAGAATTTTCACAGCAGCACTGGCTGACCTCATGAGAAGCTCTTGAGAAGGTGTGCACGAGTGTGTTTTCCCGTTAAGGTGTATGTGTTTATGTTTGTGTGTGTGCGTGTTGTGTGTGTCTTCTCATGAGGCACGTGTCCCATTTTCAACCTGGAACAACCGATAATTAACCGAAACAATAGTTCAACTACATTAAGGTATAGATTGGTATCAGGCAACAAATGAAATATGCATCGCTTGTCTTAAACTTGATTTTTTTTTCTCTTTTGTTTGAATATTGCACTGATGACTGTTGTTGAAAAGTTGGCTTTTATGTGTCAACATTTAATTTTTTTTTCTGAATAGAAAAAAAAAGCAGACACAACAAAATACTATTGTATAAATATATGCTCCAGGTGATGATGTCCTAATGTGTGTATTACTTTGTGGAAAAAACATGATGTTTTTCCCACAAAGACGTGTGTATCTCTGTGATTGGGTGTATGTATATATACATATGGATATATATATCGATGCTGAAGATGATGATATCTTGGGGCACTTTCTTTTCTGAAGTGCTGTCTTCCTGATTTTGTTTGAAAGGGGAATAATACATTTGATGGTAAGATCATTGTAACATAATAAAGAATTGCACGGTTGTGCAGTTATTTGGCTCGCTATGGTCATAACATTTATGACGTAAGGAGCCTGCTGCCGGATTGGTGTACACATTGAGATGATTTTTTTTCTATAAAAAAACAAAAAAGGAAAAAAAAAGGAGAAAAAAGAAAGAGAAAAAAGAATGAAAGAGTGCTGACTTCTTTGGGCCAACTTGTGTTTCTGGTCTTGCTTCATTGCAAGCAGGAGGAAACGGTTGATTTTTCATGTGTGATGCAGATGTTCCATCATCATGTCTGATTTTGGAGTTTTTTCGTGTGTTTGTTTGTATTCTTTTATTTTTGAACATTTGTAACACTGTGATGATGACATCATGTCATGTGGAGATGAGTGCTGTATTATTTTTGTACGTTTGTGTACAAGCCAGTAAAGAAATCATTAAACTTAAAATCTGCTGTGTATGCATACATTTCTTCCTTATGTCCCAAGCAAAAGCTACCCGCGCCCCCCTCTCTTCACATTTTTCATTGAAAAGATTGGTTTGGGAAACACCTCCCTCACCCCCACACTGCTCTCTCTCTCTCTCTCTCTCTCTCTCTCCCTCTTTCCCTCCCTGTCTTCCAAACAGGGCCCAACCCAGATGCCCATTCTCTCTTTTTGTCATTCATCTGGCCTCATCCTTTCACTGCCGGGATAAAGGAGCCCAGTGCATTGTGGGTAGGCTCAGTTTAAAGAAGGGTCCCCTCCCCTGTGTGTGTTGTGGGAGAGATGGTTTTATGTTACCCCCACACACAAAAACGTTTCCAACACACTCTTCTCGTATGCTCTCTTCCTAATGATTAAGACCCAGGCTTTGCACCACACTTCAGCTCTCTGCTAACAACCAGGACTTTTGTGTGTGTTTGTTTTACCTTACTTAACAGTCTCTTACTCACTATTTATACTCCCTATCAAATTATCTTCTTCAAAGCAAAACTAATTGTGGAGTTAGACTTCTAAGAAGTAAGATGACTTCCAAGAAGTCCGACTTGCTTCAAAATCATCCACTTTGTTGAGGCATTTTGCATCTTTTTTGTGATTTTCTTGCAGCTTGTGTTCAAAATAATGTTGCATGAAATGGGCTTAAAAATGAATTGGCCATAAGTGTAAAAGGGGGAACTGTGCTATTCTGATATGTTGTCTCTTTTACAAGCAAAATGGTTATGAAAGAGTGTATTAGTGTGTGCATTATGCTCTGATTTCTATTTCAGTTTTTCTTTTTTGCATGTGTGCTTCATTTCATGTCAGCATTGGTTAAAATGCAAAATCTGTTTTTTTCTCCTGTTCATTTGAGTGTTTGAGTGAGTCACATCAACATCAACATCTTTCTTAGAAATGATGACTCGCAACTGATATTGCATAGCTGTAAAGCGGTTGGTGGGAAAACAGAGGCAACGATACGTTTTTCAACATGTCAGACCTGTTCGTATTGCAACATTTTCTGGGTGTTGACCAGCTTCAACTGTGAACGTTTGAGTAAAAAGGGTTTCCCATGTGTTCGAAATAACGGTTGTGGTCTTAGAGTTGCAATTCTGAGAGGAAAAAAAAGCAGTAGTGTTATAAGCTTTTTACTGACAACTTTGTGCCATTGTTGAAGCAGCTGTTAAAATCGGTGTCTGCACCGCAGCTGAACCATAAATGACCTCAGCTCAAAGTTTCAGCACTGATCTGATGTATTTGAGTTCCTCTAGACACCAGCCCTTCTCTGTTGTGATCCCATGGCAGGCAGAGTGTGTTATCTCGCCTGCTGCTCGCTTGCACATTTCTCCCCAAGTCCCTGCCTCCCTCCCTCTCAGTCTCTCACTTCTGCAGGATGTTTTTGTTGAGCTGCGTTCCCATTGTTCACACACTGAGTTGGCTGGCCTCCCAGCGTTGATGCTGGCTGCTAGGCCCCCTAATAGGTTCTTCATGTGCCTTGGCTTTCCTTGCTCATCTTGGTCATTGCATGGAGAAGCTTGCATTAGTGAGCCAGACAACAGATTTTTGGAGGAATTTTTGCAGAGAAGGCAGAGAGGGAAATTGTGATGGATAAATTGTCGAGG
Organism: Maylandia zebra; assembly: GCF_041146795.1. Lineage (NCBI taxonomy): Eukaryota > Metazoa > Chordata > Actinopteri > Cichliformes > Cichlidae > Maylandia > Maylandia zebra. The sequence continues at coordinate 42,477,787 of NC_135173.1, read as the reverse complement.
GAATAACTGGAAGTCCAGAAAACATAGGGGAATCACATTAAAATTGCTTCACTAAAAAATAAACAGGCCACAGTGGTAAAGAAAAAAAAAAGGACAGCCTTGTGTCCTTTTGCTTGTATAGTTTTTGTATGAAACACATAGAGGAGACAGTGTTAAAAGCTGGTGGGGTGATGTTATAGCAGCTGCAAAAGTGCATCTGGGTGATTATTTGCCATCGCTATTCAAAAGCCCATTGTTCAGAGGCTCATAAAATATTCATATCTATGCTTCCACCCCTCATTTGAAGCGATGCACTTAATCTGAAACACGCAAGATTAACTGAACATCTTGTGATACATGTAAAATGCCATTTGACTGGTTTTGCAATGATAAATTCCTCTTTTTTTGTTTTGTTTAATCAGCACATGTTCAACATGTGTACAGTGTACACGAGAACTTCTGACTTCCTCAGAATACACTGATACAGGCTTGATTGCTCTCTGATTGGGTAGTAATGTACAACAAAGGGCTTCTCTGAATGAAACCTGTTGTATAATTAGGTTGAGAACACATATGAGGAACTTTTAAGAGTTACTGCAGGAGCACAATAACTCAGCCCTGTGTGACTGTCGAGCGATGACAGCCATACAAAGACAAACGCATTAAAATGTTTAATAGTGTTTCCACCATCTTGAATCAGACAACACAACATGTTGCAACTTAATTTCTTGTTGTCTACCCTGTGACAACAAATTGACTTCTTGCTCTATGCATAATCAGCATCAATTTTACTTGGCCAAGTTTGTGCACACAAACAAGGAATGTGACTCTCTGCACACAAAAAGAAACTTTTTAAACACAATTTTAAATGGACAGTTTATAAATAGGCAGCTCGACCCTGAAATAGCTGGAGACCTGATGGCTGAGTAACCATTACTGTTATGCTTCTTTGATATCTTCCACTTACTGTGATGTACTTGGTGCACCATAGTCTTAAGTTCTGCATAGACAAGTACGCGAGGTCAAAAAAAAGAAAAAGATGAAAATTGGCATCACTCAAACCGGAGTGGATCCCAGTGAACTTGCGGATAAAGAAATTATACCCAAGCCTTTACCCTTGCATCCAAATATTATCACCCCAGGCTCCAAAAACCTGCACAACAGCCATAATGCTAGAGTGGATGCCTAAAAATGGGACAAAGTCATGTTTATATCCATCTTTTATATACAGATATGTTTTTTTCTCAAATTGATGATGTAAAAAACTGATTCACCCTACCGTTTGCTCTATTTTTGGTCTGTCAGACAGTTTTTTTGGGCTGTACCTTCTTTACAGCTACAAGTTTAAAATAATTTTTAAAAAGTGAAATCTCTTTGGTCTCCACACAGACTGTTTACTTGCATGCCACTGAAGCATACTAAATCAGGACTAGGACTCCAGGGGAAGCTACAAAAATGTCTTTTAAAGATAGATTCTAGATATTCATATGCAGATGCGTGTTTGTAGATACCCCTTAGTTTCTTAATGTGTCTGCTGTTTGGAGGAAGGACCCAGCATACAGAGATACTCTGTAGATACTGTATTCAGCCTGGATGGGTATTTCTCTAACAAGTAGGCTTGGTGATAAGATTGCTTATTGATTGCTTCCATCTCAGCTATTCTTACTTGTAACCATTATCATATTTTCATCCACTGTAAAACTATTATTGTGATATTTTTGATGTTTTTGATTTTTATATATATATATATATATATATATATATATATATATATATATATATATATATATATATATAGAGAGAGAGAGAGAGAGAGAGAGAGAGAGAGAGAATATCTTTTATAGCACACAATTCTTTGAACCACGGCCCACATGCAAGGAAATCAGCGCAGAGTCACAGATGACAGTGAGCTTTAAATCCTGCTGATACCGCACTTTCTTTCTCAAAACAAAAACACGCCTGTCGCTAAACTCAACCAGTGGACTCCCCCACCCTCGCCAAAGTCTGCCTGTGAGTAAGAAGTGGAGTAAAAGAAGTGAGAGAGAGTGAGGGAGAGAGACAGGTGGTCAGGCTGGTCTTTTCCTTGCCCTCCGCTCCTTTTTGAACTTTTCTTTCATTCTTCCAGTTCATTCTGTGCTTCTTTCCATAGCTCCAGTGACAAGGCTCTCCATTCACTGCCTCATTCTTCCACCCCTCCCTCCTCCCTCCATCTCCCTCACACACCCCGACCCTATCCCCTCCCTTCTTACTTCTTTGTCTAACTCATGGGGGCCTGCTTTAGCTACTATTCACCAGCCAGACGGGCCGCCATTGACTGGGCTCCCCCCACCCAATTCGCCTCCCGCCCCTCTGCAAAACACCCTCACACACATATGCACACAGCAACCTGGCCATTCTCCACCCTACGCCCTGTATCAGGCAGCTGCTATGCTAATAGGGAGGAAGGGATGGAGGGAGGGAGAGATGAGGAGGAGAGACAGAGCAGCCAGCCTATAGTAAAAGGACAGAGGGAGGGAGAGCAGGGAGATTGACCCCGCTCCACCATCTCCATAGCCATGCCAGAGCAGCAGCAGACCTCCTGTTACACAAAGGGAGTCCTCCCACCCTCCACCCCTCTGCCTTCACCCCTCTGTTCCCCTCTTTCTCATTTAAATCCATTTTATACCCCAGTGGTAAAGGGAGCTGTAAGTGCAGTATGTAAAGTAACCTTACTCCTGCCCTGCGGGCGTAACCATTCAGCACTCAAAACAGAGAGAACAGCCTCTGTGTGTGCTTGTGTGTGTGCGTGAGAGAGTGTGTGTCCATTCCCCTGCTTTGTTTAGGACTACAGCCCATACCTCCACACTGTGCTCACACACACACATGCACACGCTACCACCTGTCCTTTTAGTCTGGTTGCATCTCCCATTATAGTCAAGTAGTTGTAGACACATTAGAAACATGCATGCACTGGACTCACAAGAACAGAACGATTCCTATTTAGTGTAATTTATAGTCAGGTTGGCAACTGCTACTCCAGTCTGATACACCGACAAAGTTTCATGGCTATAATTTAACCTTATTTGAATTTTTGAGGGGCTGCTCAGATTTTAATCCACACACGGCTGAAACTACTTTTTTTTTTTCAATATTAAGTTTGTCATGTATGACAAAGAAAATAAAAAGGGATACAATATCACACTCCAATTTTTGTAAAAAGAAAACAGGAAAAATGAAGACATTGTTAAAGTCTCTGAGACACAGGCAATGCCCATTTTTCACTGTTTCTGAACATTCAATACACAAACAAGTGATTGCTCATGTTGGGAAATAATTAGCACATTGATTGCTAAAGATAGCTGGAAGCAGAGAGTGTCTGAAAAGATCCTGAAAATGATTTTAAAAAATAGATTTATCTGCTAATTGATGCAATTCTAAATGAAATACACTGAGAGTGTTTTCTGACATTCTGCCTGCCACATTTACATCAGTGTGGTGGAACGTGTTGTAGTTATATAGCCACACTGAACAGAACAAAACACAGGGACGGACAATAGATGCAAGAGTCAAGTTCATGAAATCTTGACGAAAGTTTACCAACTATGAATAATGCACAGGTATTTCTAAAAAAAACATATATTACATTTGAAAATATAATTAAAATGAATTAAATAATGCTTCTCATATTTATTTTTCCAGGGGGCTTAAATATGTATGTCAGGAAACAAATGTAAATGTCGCTTAATCCGTGAGTTTTGTTTGTCACAGTGGCTGTAATGCTATGCAGCGGCCCTCCGCCTGTGTCGGCATGTTTGTGTGAGCTCAGCTTTTTTTTCCTGGTAGCATGTGCATGTCTTATTTGTTGTGTTTTGGTGGAGGGGGGAAAGGGGGGGGGGTGTTGGCAAGAAGGCATTTCTCTCCCTCTCTGTACCTCCTGTTCTGTTATTTGCCCCTGTGCAGTGTGACCCTGTGCCCCATCACGGAGGCACGTCCCATTTGACATCTGCCTGTTTGCAGGAGGTGGGGTGGGGGGTGCCAGGGGTGGGTTGCCCATATGGAGCTTCAACCCACCACCCCCCAAACTAGCCACACACACACACACACACACACACACACACACACACACACACACACACACACACACATACTTGCACTCCACCTCCAGCATCCTGTCTCCTGCTGCCTGCCCCATTTGACCCACCATGTACAGTTGAGGGTTTCTGTGTATAAAACCCCTATACCATAGTTTTGTTGTTGTTGTTTTTTTCCCTGTGCATAAATAGTTGTTTGTTGCTTTTTTTCATGATCTTACTGAAACAATAATCGCTATTGGTGCAAAAGTTAAGGCACTTTGCTTAGTGGACTTCCATCAAAAACGATTGACTTAACCTGATGCATCTTACCTTTATAAATATTACCTTTACCAGCTTCATTGTAGATCCCCAGTTAGTTACTTAGAGGATGCTTGTATCACCTCTGGAGTTGTCATCAGCTGACTCTTATTGACTTGCCAAGGATCAGTTAATGACTATTGAGTCTGGAAGGATGGATGGATAGTCCACATGTGTTCCATGAACAAGTGTACCAATTATCCTGTATGGATTACCCTCCTACACACCGATTCAGCTTGATGGATACACAATGAGGAGGCTGGTCACAGGACCAACTCTAGGCTAACAAGCTTGGTGGAGTTTAAATGGTCCTGTGTAACACTGTCAAAAACCGGCGCTGATATTGCACTCTGTGACAGCACTTGTTCTGTCAAGGTCTGCTGCCTTTGTTTAACAGGCCGTTTAAGATAATACCTCTTGTTATGGGCTTACAGTGAATTAGGCTGGTAACACATATTGTGATGCAGCTGGTGCAGCATTTTTCGCTATTACAGCACAGTAAATGAGAATTAAATGGTTTTGGAAATTAATCTCTATATACATTGGGCGAATTGTTACTTTCTAGGCTGATTGGGTGAATCCCATCCCATTTGAAAGCCACACAGATGGTGGATAAATCCAGTGTGGAAAAATGCATGCACTGTAGTTTTTATTCTGGGAACCAGTTAGCAAGTTCAGTTGTTAGCATGGGAAAGACAAAGATGTCGATGATAGTTCTTGAGCCATGCCTCATTTAAAAATTCATTTTGTCAGAAAAATGACAAATGACAAGTGATTCATTGACATATGTGCAAACATACACGGAAATACAGTACATAAGGCAAAAACAGAGTTTGTACAATGCTAGCAAGCTTGAAAGTCAATATGCTACGACCACCTTCATTCTCCAGCACATTTTGAACTCTCTTAGGCAGCTTTTTCTCAGTTTTTATTTAGTAGTCTTCAGGAATAGTTCGTCTTTAAGGACACTCAAAGTTCTTCTTTGGATATTGGCTGACTGTTGTTCCATTCTTTGTCAAGATGGTCCCACACTACTCCAAAAATGTCAAGCCATGGCTGAGTGTTCGACTGCATGTTTTCTTATATAGGTATGTTTTTACTGGCACTGTGTCATGGTGAAAAATGAAGTTTCCTACAGCTTGCTCTAATTTTTTTAAGTAGTCCCTATACATCATGCAGAAATATGGCAAGTTTCTTACTCCAATTGCTAATTTGGAATCACCTTGTTGGGACAAAAATCCTTTTTTTTTATGTCTATCGAAATGTGTTGAATGTGTCCCATTCAAGAAATAGGATCAAAGTATGTATTTTTGTGACAGGCTGCTAACCTCTGTGCCATGTCTGAATAACTTTTTTTGTTTTTCAGCATACTGTCAGTAGACGAGGATCTTTGATTTGTCCACTACTGCAACTCTATAGCTCCTGTTTTTTTGTCAGTCACTAATGTTCCTGTATTTTTTTTTTTATCTTTGTAAAATCTTGCAATCATATTTTCAGTTTCCTTTATCAACTGTCAAGAAGCTGGAATACAGACATCATCGTCGACAGAACCCATAGGTACGTATTTCATCTCTGGCTCCTTTCATATGGGCAAAATACAGAATCACCAAAATCTGGGACTCTCCACCAGTTGCTCTTAGAACTGAAGCAGCTTCTCGGATGTGAGGTGAAATGTCTTCAAGGACGCTTTTCTTTCCAAGCTCCTTAGACTACGATGACCTGGATGACTGAGAACCTTCACAGACAATTACCAAAACTACTCCCAGTGCATTCATTGTTATATGCATGTGTGAATGGGTGAACGAGGTTTGTAGAAATGACTAGAAAAGAGCTATGAAAACTGGAGAATATTTAGCATAGGTATATAAATTTGTAAATAAATCTGGTGTTCACAGGTCAGTTTTTAACCATGGTCATGCAGCTGTTTTACTTTTGTTGCACTGTTTCTCTACAAAAAAGTTGTGTCATTGTGTCAACGATTTGCAAATCTCTTAAACTCATATTTTATTCACAATAGAACACAGAAAACACATTAGATGTTTAAACTGAGACATTTTTACTGTTTCATGAAAAAAAAATTAGCATGTTTTGAATTTGATGGCAACATGTCTCAAAAAGGCTGCAACAATGGAAACAAAAGCCTGGAAAAGTAAGTAGCACTAAGCATAAACAGTTAGAGGAACATTTCGCAACTAATTAGGTTAATTAGTAACAGGTCAGCAGTGTTGGGAAGGTTACTTTTTAAATGTATTTCACTACAGATTACAGAATACATGCCCCAAAATGTATTTTGTAACGTATTCCGTTACGTTACTTAATGACAGTAACGTATTCTGAATACTTTGGATTAGCTATTATATTATCGTACTACATGAATCTACTATTGTTGTGTGAATTTTTACTATTACTGAAGGTTACTCGCCATGCCAATACCGACTAGATTTTTAAATCTTAGTAACAGTAGGTGGACATTAGGTAAGGCTGCACTTTTTGCAGCGATCTCGTAGAGAAAACTATTCCGTGCATATATAAAACAGGTCAGCGGCTCCGAACCGTAGTAAAGGGACCTCTGGCTAATACGTTGGTTCCGTGTCGGGCTCGTAGCCGAAAACTAGCTTTACTTTGTTGTGTGGGTCAACTTTGCTTGCGAGAGACAGAGAGAGGCGTTGAAAGACTGCTCCAACGGAACTTATTGTTTTTGGAGGAAAACACGAACACAGAGTACAGTCGAGTCTTAATAACTTACAACTGGGCTCGTCAGACACTCTTCTTGGCTGCAGTGGTTATTATTATATTTACATGCTTCCAGCTCCCGTTTCTGCTCCGTGACAGCTCGTACTTTTCCTTTTTCTCCCTCCTCGCGCTCACAGACACATAACGGGTATGGCAGTCCATTCTCCCTGCAGCACGGACTACACTGCCCATGGGGCTACATTCTTTAGGGCTATGCCTGTAACACTCTGCCTATTGCCTTCATATTAAATCATTTTTGTGAATAATCTTTTTTAAAACATTTCTTCACGTCATTATGCGAGCCGCAAGTAGAGGTGACATGGAGATTGAGACAGACATTAGAGCCTCTTAATGCGTGTTTTGTTTGGGGCGTGGAAACCAAAAATAGAGAGGGCATAGCCGAACATATGAAACAGGAAAATACAGCTGTGTAATCCCTTTATTTCAGCAAAGTAACTGTATTCTGATTACCACCTTTTTAAATGGTAACCGTAATGGAGTACAGTTACTCATATTTTGTATTTTAAATACGTAACGGCGGTACATGTATTCCGTTACTCCCCAACACTGCAGGTAAGTAACATGATTGGGTATAAAAAGAGCTTATTAGAGAGGCAGAGTTTCTTAGAAGTTAAGATGGGCAAAAATTCAACAGGCTGGGAAAAAGGAAAAAAACCCCACCTCTGTTCACACACTGTGGAACAGTTCCAGTCATGTTCGTTAACTTAAAATTGTGAAGATTATATATACTGTATCATCTGCTACACATAATATCGCTCCAAAAATCTGGAGCAATTTCTGTGTGCGAGGGACGATGCCAAATAAATCAGTAACTAGATCAGGAAATCTGGGGCCTGATGTGCCACTGCATTAAAAACAAGGTATGATTCTGTCATGGAAATTATTGCCTGGGCTCAGGAACACTTCTAGAAATCACTGTCTGCTCCATCATGCAAAGAAGAAGAAGTCTTATGTGAACATAAGCCAGAAACATCACCATTGTCTCTGCTCATTTAAAATGGAGTGAGACAAAGAGGAAAACTGTTCTGTGGTTAGACAAATTGAAATTCTTTTTAGAAAATGTAGAAGCCATGAATGGCTTTTTGTCAGAGCTTAGTTCAAAAACATGCATCTCTGATGGTATAGGAGTGCATTAGTGTCTGTGGAATTGGCAGCTTACAGATATGGAAAGGCTCCATTGATGCTAAAAGGTATATACATGTTTTATAGTGACATTTGCACCCATCATAAAGACGTTTTTTTCAGGGAACGCCTTGCATATTTTAGCACAACAATGCTAAACTGCATACTGCATCTATCAACACAACATGGCTTCAAAGTAGATGAGTATGGGTGCTGAAGTGGCCTGCCTGCAGTCCAGACCTTTGGCCAACTGAAAACATTTAGTGCAACATGAAAAGAAAACCCAGGACTGCTGATGAGCTACAATCCTCAATCAGACAGGAATGGTAAAACATTCCTCTCCCAGATTCCAGTAACTAGCCGCTTCAGTTCCCAGATGTTTACGAGCTGATCTTTAAGGAAGAGCGGATGCTGCACAGTGGTAAACATGGCCCAAATTTCTGGAGACGTGTAGCTGCCTTCAGATTCAAAATGACCTTAGTTTTCTTAAATTTCACATTTCAGAATAACATTCAGGGGAGTCATTTGAACAACTTGCTTCTTGACAGTTTAATATGTCAGACTCCATCCAGAGTCCATATATATATTTCTGTATCTGTGTGTGTTTGTAAGCCTGTATGTATGCATCTATATGCATGTGTGCCTATGTATGTATATGTGTATCAGGGATTAATTATGGAGAATAAAGGTCTACTTGTACGCAGTGAAACTGTGGGTTTTGAAGTGAGATGGGAGATGATTTTCTGTTTGGCTGAGCAGGCTCAATGGTCCTATTCAACTAGCCCCCTTACTGCCCATTGTCCTACCACCACCAGCCCTTCACACACACACACACACACACACACACACACACACACACACACACACACACACACACACACACACACACACACACACACACACACACGGCTGTAGTGGAATTGGAGAGGAGCCTGGGGGAGAAAGAGCGGTGAAGAGTTGGGGGATGAGGGAGGTCCAGCTGAAGCAGAGAGTGAAGTGAGTAGGTGCAAAGGAAGATTTCTGAATGAGGTACAGAAGTAGAAATAGCCTCATGATGCTTAAATTGTATCTCTGTAACACTCGCAAACTGTTATATATCAGTTGCTCTTGGATTTTATCCTTGTTTACACAATTTACCCTAATCAGCTGTCCTGACACATGGCTGCGAGCTGTCATCATTTGTTGTCACATTGGTATGTGGTCAGTTCTATCAATGTGTATATTTTAAAGACACAATTTGGAGCAGGTTAATATCCACTTTTCTCAGGTTAAGATTACATACACAATGAGCATGTCATACTCTAAGTTAGACCTCTTATCCAGTGGTTAACCAGTACTACATGACCCCTCCCAAAAAAGGCCCTCAGACAATACAAACACACGGTGGTCAGACAATAGTCTGGCAAGGAGAGAGAGGAACTCACACCCGTCAGGGGTTAATAATTGTCTGTCACTGGTTTGGAGCCTATTAGGACATTGATCTGACTGTGTCTTTTATGCCACCTGGGGAAAAGGAATGTGTCGGGTCTCCTATTGTGTCTGACTGTGTCTGGGAGAGCATCGAGTGGTCATACCCTCTGTGTGTGTGCGTGAGAGTCAAAGAGAGGTCAGTCAAAGTGGAATGGGCCAGAGCGTCACACTGTGCAGCGACAGTGGAGGGTTGGATATTCTTGAGGTCAGCTGGTCAAAGGTCATTCAGCCCTTATGTTGATTTCAAAGCAGAAATCACTGCATGTGGAAAATTGCATTTAAACATGTGAATACAATGCCATCATAGCAGGGATCGACACTGCAACTGACCAAGCAGGTTCTCTCATTTAGTTAGCAATAGCCAGGAAGTTAGCTAATGCTATGAAAAACTATCAAAAGCAAACCACCATTAGCAACCTGCATTTGGCTAACAGCGAACCTAATTGGATAATATATTTCTTATATTGCAAAAATTAATAATGACATACACTGACCAGCACATAAACACATGCATAAGCCCATTCAACATAACGCTCACTCTATCATCGAAGACATACAGCCTGAGCAGTTAAGTGCTAATAAAGACATGAGCACCTTTTGCAATAGCTTAACTTTTACACAAACAAATAACATCCACAAACCGAGTTTCAGTCGTAGCTTCTCCTGCTTGTTAGATAAATTCATCTCCTCCTCTTTTTGAAACATTATTTCATAATAAAATGTCTCAGTCAAACTCATTCCTTAATTCAGTTAAGCAATCGTTTACTTATCATAAGCGATGTCTGAGTAACCTGTAAACTTAGGAACAGTCACAATTTATTAGGAGTAGAGCCTTTAACACATAGTCTTTGTGGAGGATTGTGAAAACCAGGTGAGGAAGGAGAAACAAGGAAGGAGAAAAGTGTTAGTTGGAGGCAGTATAAAAATGCCACAAAACATGTCATTGTAAAATGACTGCATGTCAAAGAAAGCTGTTATAAATGCAAAATCCAAAATATTAAAGCATATGAATTAAAGCAAAGTTCTTACATGTTCAGTCAGCATTAACACTTTCACCAGACAGGCATATATGCATGTAGTAATTATGTTGAAGATAGTTTCTGTGTTCTATGTTTCTATGAGGCATTTGTCATACTGCTAAATAACATCTGGGAGATAGCACTGTGTTTTGGTTATGTTATATGAAATAAAAGAGATAAATAAATGAGATATGCTGAGCAATGTTTATAACTCTGTGAGTTAATATAGGTTTGGGGGACTGTAGGAAGACAAGCAAACCCTCCCCCCCCCCAGTTCTGTCTTTTTGGGCAACCATCTGTTAGACCTCAGACTTAGTGAAAACACTCAGATGACACAGCTGGGGTTTAGAGGAGGGTATTTAAATGTTTGTGGCTGCCTGTTGGTTGGCCACGTAGTCAGAGTTGAACTTGAAGATGGAAAAAAAGGTGGTGAAGTTTTGGTTATAGGATAAGGGGAAGGCAAATATTGGTTATAGTTTGGATAAGATGTCCTCTGAAATGAAAATTAGGCAGTTTTGCATCCTCTGAAGTGAGAGAACGGCCGCTACGTGTGTGTGTGTGTGTGTGGAGGGGGTCCTCTGTTGGTAGGACAATGAGACAGTGGGAGCTGCAGCAGTTTGCTGAAAGATGACTCCTTTGCCGTCTTCCAAAATCACATTTCCTCCCACATCTGTCCTTCTTTTTGTCTCCTCATCCAAATGCTTTCTCTTTTGGGCAGCTTCTAACCCCCTTCTCTTCTTCTGCCGTCCCTCTTTGCTAAAAAATAATTGTGTGTTTCTCTTAGCAAACATTAGCTCATTTTAAGGTTTTAGCATAGGTTTTTATTATTTTTGGGGTAATAAATTTTAAATCTAGAATTCATGAGGACAGTTGGGTAGTACTGTGGGGCTCACTGTAACATAATCAGTGAGACTGAATCAATGTTTTGGTAATTAAAAATGACATTAGGCAAGAAAATCCCCCCAGCAGACTAGTAACTAGAAACTCAGAAAGGCTTTCAGTTAATATGAGGAACCAGCTGAATTGCAGTGGAAATTTCCTACCAAATTAGCTCAGACAATCTAACAGAAAGATTCCTGCATAATGAATTGAAGTTACTCCTATCTCTTTGTCTCTCCCATACTTCTGGAAAATAAACTGAAGCACAAAAATGTGTGATAAGCACTCTGAAATTACATTTGTGAATGCTCAAAAACAAAGCATTTGCCCCTTGGCAGGCTTATTTATGTTTGTGCTTATTTGGTAACTCTGGTCCAGGGAACACCAGGTGATCTGGCTTGGTACGGAAGGTCAGTTCTGTGATGTCACTTCCCCTTCCTCTCCGGATATTCCCAGCATTCTACTGCCAGCAGCCAGGAACTCTGGGAACTGAGAGCAGGAAGCCTGGCTCCTTTGGAAGAGTGAAAATTAAAAGAGGGCAAATAGCCTAGGATTAGTTGAGATATTATGTGATATTTCTGCAGCAGTGAATGACTCATCATTTTCTGCGAAATGTATTCAAATCTGTGTGAATGTAATTGAGATTGTGTGATATATCTGTGAAACACCAACAGAGAAATATTGCCCCCTCCTGGCTTTTCTTCATGTCTTTTTTGTCTGGATTATTTAGTCCTCATCCTTTTGAATGAGAGAGCACACCAAACCTTCTCCCCTTTAACTCCACCTAGTACATTAATCAAAGCCCACTATAGGCTATCTCAAAATACAGTGTAATAACAATGAAAGCATTAGAGGTTAAAATACTCTATAATACAGCTTAAGAATAAAAATAACTTTGCTGATCCCAAAGAGAAATTCATATGTTTGACATAGCTCGTCTGCTATTAACACGAGAGTTTAAAAGCCTGCTGGCTGTGGGTGCGAATGATTTCTCTGTTTTACAATGGTGAGAGAGGAGTCTTCCATTACTGATGTTTTTTGTTCCATCAAGATGCTGTAAAGTGTGTTATCAGAGTTATTCAAGATGGCATACACCCAGATAATAATGCGTAATTACAATGCAAGAAGTATATTGGGATACTCTGTAATACAGTTTGCACCCCTGATAATAAAGAAGTGAAGGTTAGGATTCTCTATAACAGAGCCTGCACATGGATAATAATGTGTAATTACAATTGAATGAAAAATTTATGGTGATAAAAATTAGACTGAAACAATTACATGATAAATGCCAGGAAATAGCCACTTAGGTCTGGGACTATATCATGAAGTGCTAATACACTATTCTTATCAAGGTCTAAGAATAGATCCTTTTATTACTGTAAGTATGCAAAACATCTATGTGACATGAAAATATCACATTCATATAAACTAGCACAGCCATGGCTATAATTATTAGCACATTATGGGATTAACAATGTAGGATCATACAATATAATTTATGGCCAGGATATTCTGAGGTCCATGCAATAAATAACAGAAGAATTTATTGATGATTGTTGTAGGGTGATCCTAATAGCATTTTCACCCTTACATGTCTCAAACAGTTTGTTTAATTATAATATTAGGAAACGTTTCTTATTTAGATTTGTTGATAGAGTCCCTGAGCACCGGAAAGTATACCATAAACATGCATACTGTGTCATTATTGATACTGTCACCAAGGAGAAGTATATTCTTTCAGCTGTAATCATTAGTGTATGCAATTCACATGTGTATGGTTGCATGTTGGTACTTTTTCTATGATGTTCACCGCAAAACACATTAAAGACTGTGCACAGTATTTGTTCTGTGAACCAGAAAGACTGCAACATCCGGAAGGAGGGAGGGGAACATGAGCATTTGGCTCTAAACCTTAAATGATGGGGACCTCTGCTGGTAACATTTCACATGATATTTTTTTGAGTAGGAAATACCACAAAGGCGTTATATTTTAGCACACAAAATTGTTTATAATGGTATTCATCTACCTGGTCTGTTCATTTTCACACATTGAGTCAGGGAAGGTGATTCAGTCTAAACTCTTAAGTGCTATAAAATTTTTGATTCAAGCAAAAATTCGAAACCACACAGAAAACACAGGTGTTGCTGTGATGTTATAACTGGTATTGCAAGAAGTAACAGTATGTGAATGTGTGTGTGAATGGGTGGATGACTGGATATGTAAAGCGCTTTGGGGTCCTTAGGGACTAGTAAAGCGCTATATAAATACAGGCCATTTACCATTTACCAGTAACAAACAAGAAGCAACTGAAAAACTTTTTTTTTTTATTGGTGACAACGCTGCTGAGACAAAGCCATATTTTGTTACTGTGGTGGTTTGTGTCGTATCCCTTTATGTTGACTGAGCAGCAGTGGTTCCTCATCTCAGTCAGTTTGCCTTGAGGAGCCCTTCATCTGTTAAAAAAAAAGCATATATACATTGTTTGGACCAGCATGTATGGGGAACTTGATGCATTTGCAGGAATTGATTCAAACTGAGCTGTAACTTTTACTTGTATTTATCATGCATCAACAGTTTTTCCAGTGAGCAGAAGTGTTTTCCTTTATAGGTTTGCAAACTGGGATCGTGGCTCTGTTGCATGACCCAATTTGGGCTATTAGTTGTTGAACAAAAGACATAAGAGCATATTTTTCTGGAAACCTTAGTGAAATCATAATTTTTCTTTGGAAGCAGTAAGGGTGTAATTAGTTTTTTCACAGGTCTGCACAGAGTCCTGTGAAAAACCTTACTCACACGATTGTAATTTGTCCCTCCATAAAAATATCTTTAAAAAAAATATATTCAACACAACGACAACAAATTAAAACTCTTCACACTTCTTGCTAATGATGTCATGTAAGTAACATTAGTCAATCAGTCCATCGTCACAGAATGGCATTGGTTGAGTTGAAGCTCAATATCAACAAACAATCAGAGAGAGATAGAGAAGGGCTGTTTATAAGAGGAGGAGGAGTAAGTTCATGCCTAACAACAGTAATTCCAAATGACATTTGAGCAGCTGTGACAGACTGTGTTCTTGCTCATGGAATGGCAACCAGATTGAAAAATGCCCCTTTCTGCAATCAATGTTTATGTTTTCCAGCACAAACACCCATTAAAGTGGCCCCTTTCACATTTTTTCTCATACAACATAATGTTCCCATTTAATCATTATAATTACACTGCATGAGAAACATGTGAAAGAAGCCATTTCCATGAGTAAATCCTAAGATGCAAGACGACCGGAGCTACGTGTTGTTAACATTGTTGTTTTTCCTTTTCTTTTCTTTTCTTTTCTTTTCTTTTCTTTTCTTTTCTTTTCTTTTCTTTTCTTTTCTTTTCTTTTCTTTTCTTTTCTTTTCTTTCCTTTTTTTTTTTGATGTAGTAGCATAATAGCAGTAATGTTTTTTTTCCGACTGGCCGTGTGTGTGTGTACGATCACTGGTTAAAACTGTTTTGATGTGATGATGTGGTTTAGCCATAAGGGTTAGAGGTTTTTTTTTTTTTTTTAAATGTTGTTTGAAAATTGGGTTTTCTGTTTACATATGAAGAAAAAACAAGGCTGGGAGATTTTTTTTAAGTGCCTCAGCCATGGACTTGGAATCTGTGGGATTTCTATGAGATAAATGTGTCTTTGTGTTTATTTGCATCCTGCCACAGTTCTGCTCTGTTATACTTGTTTTATTTTCGCACCATCTTTCATCACCCCGCAGTACTCCTCACACTCTGCCTTGCTGTAGAACTTGTTGCCGTTGGCCTGGCAGAAGCCGCTTTTGTAGGCCACACACAGACCAGCGGTGGAGTCAAAAACCCAGATGGGAGGCTTCCCTGTGCAGGGCTGAGCATCCATAGGCAGACGGCACACAGCTGAAATGACAAAAGAGATACACACAATATAATATAGGTAATATTCATTCGTGGTGTGCCACAAGAGTCTCAAGTAGAACATGAATTGCACTTTGTAAAACAGTTGCAGTCCCTTTCTCTGTGGCTGTTATAAGGAGCCTCATTGAAAACAAACACAGTAGCTTCTCATAGAAAATAAGTGTTCTTCCGTTTACGCGTCATTTGGAAACCCCAGCTGAATCCATAATTAAATGTTGGACCAAACCCCCCAAAACCTGAATTTGCACGTGTGTTGCACGGACATCTATGCACATTAGCAAATGTCATGTTGTGTTTGTTTTTTCTTACCTTCGGTGCGGCAACTCTGCAAACAGTCCCTTTCATTTTCAAAGTTGTTCTGATTGCCCAAACATCCTCCATACTTGAAGAGCTCGCAGTTCATTGAAGAGGAGTTGTAGTAGTAACGCACGTGGATCCCGAAACACGGTCCTGTGTCTGGTGCTGCTTTACAGGCCTCTGTGGGAACAGCGAGGGAATATACATATGCATAAGAAAATATACAACATCAGAATCAGAACTTGATATTTGGCATAAACTGATATCCTACCAGTCCCATTGAACATAGCTGTATCATCACCAGAGCCCTCCACATCTGGAGCCAAAGAAGGCACTGCATTTCTCCTCACACGCTGTTTAACACAGACACACAGACTCAGAGATACAAAAATGACTCAACCACAAATAATCTGCATTATACCGATAAAATGATCTCCTATAATGTAACGTCTCACATGGATTATATGATGGCCTTGTAATTCATTTATGATGAATTCTACCATAAAACTCAAACTCCTGAGTACAAAGGACAACAGATGTTCTTTCATGCATTTTAAAGGAAATACAATTAAAGCATATGCATAAAATATTCAATGTTAAATAGATTGTAATACCTGAGGCTCAGGCTGAGCTGTGGCTGTTGCCACCTCCTCTCCAGGAACACAGTCACCTGCAGATCAAGTGAAGTAGTGTCATTTGTTCATATACTTCATCTATAGCCTAAAATGTCGTGTTAAGATGTTATGAAACACAGTTCCATTCTTCAAGTTTTTTATTTTATTGTGTGTGTGTGTGTGTGTGTGTGTGTGTGTGTGTGTGTGTGTGTGTGTGTGTGTGTGTGTGTGTGTGTGTGTGTGTGTGAGCCTGGATTTTCATGTCTTTTGTAAAGAGGTAGAACATACGCAAGGAAAGAAACCATGAAGATAGAGTGTAGATCTGGGTTGATTTCTTTAAAATGTAAGAACTAGAGTACTGATCTCGGAGGAAGACTGTATGCTTATCACTCCATTTTAGAAGAGTGTTAGCGTGTGTGATAATCTGTCTATGCGTGTGTCTGTATGTGTGGGCTGTACCTTTGTTCTCTTTAATGATAATATTGGCATCACTCATTCCCTGGTCTTTAACCAGTCTGTTAAAGTCATCCAGGACAGTGTTTCTCACAGTCATAGTTCGACCTGAAGAACACAATCATTTGGAAAATAAAAACCTTAAAATGGCATTAAGACTTCAGGACTTCACCTAATAGTCACTATAACAACAATCAAGTGTATACTTAAGGACTGTCAAATGAATCCATTTTGGTTTACATTTTACTCACTGTAAAGCTTAACTGAGGTGGTCTTATTGCCTGATAACTTCTGCTTGCTCATTATTACTATGGCGTACTCATTGTAGTTTGTGTGAACCACGTATGCATCCACGTCTGCCCCCCACTCTGTGAGAGGGAGAGTACAGGGAGAGTCATAATATCGAAAAATCCGCTGTACAAAAGCTCACGTACAGCATTATTTACACAGATTAGAGACATACTTGCAACATGATAGAAGAATCGTCCTGGTGTGGTGGTCAGCTCATAATCCTCAATCCTCTCCATACATGTTCCTCGTCTTAACACACACACACACACACACACACACACACACACACACACACACACACACACACACACACAAAGAGGGGGGTTTAGAATATACTGGAGTTAAAAGCAGTTAATGTGTAGAGAGACTCATTTGAGGAAACATGTTTAATACATCAGTGAGCAGATCGCATTAATGTTACAGCTGCTACTGGTATTTTACAGCTTGATAGCTTCTTTTACAGCAGATTCTCAGAATTTGGTAGCTTTCACAAATAAAATTCATCCAGCAAAATTAAATATTATGTTTGTTTTTTTTTGCCAGATTTCTCTTAAATTTTGGTTAATCCAGTTTCCCTCAATATGTCTGCTAGAATGTTTAGAATGAGTACATTAGCAAAAACAAACAACAAAAAACATTTTTTTTAAAAACCCACACAGCTTGAAGGGAACACAATAGTGGACATTGTGTTTTGCTGTCAGAAATACATGCTTGCTGTACATTACTGTTTGTGTCCGCACACCCATGCGTTTTCTACTAACCTCAGTGAAGTTCGAGTCACCTTGAGTTTGCCTTCATTATCACCTCTCTGAAGTACCAGTTTTCCGATGGCTGCACCTGACTTATAACGTTGCATATAGGGACATGTGGATGCAATGGCAATATCATGCCATGTTCCCAAATACTGTCAGGAGAGGTAAACAAAAGGAAGATTTTCACAAATTGATATAAAACTCACAGACTGCTTAACCAAACATCTGGTATAAAAATAAAGATGTTACAAATATAGATTATTAAAAAAGTATATAGTTAAATGTTGTTTTAATGCTGGGTTTAAAGCAAAACGTCAACTTTAATTAAACTATTTTAAGTTTGTTTTAAAAATACAAGTTTGGAGAGGTCCTTGTGTTCTACATCTAAAGGAAACGTTTACTTTGGACCTTCTCAGTCCTGAGAATACAAGTGATTTGAAGCAGTCGTTTGACTGGATCATAAAGGATGTTTTGCAATGAGAAATAGATAAATATTACCTTAGGCTTGCTCTGTCATAGTTATCTATGAGCACTCAATGGATTCATACCCGACCTTTGCACTGTGCAACTAACAGCTCTAGTTTCCATTATAAAAGCCCTCAGCATATAATCCTCATATTTTTAGGTTTCCTCTGCTTGAGATTAAGGCTTAAAGAAATTTTCAGTAAACACTAAAAGAAATAAAATGTTAGAATTTAAATACACAGGAAAAGGGCATACCAGCATCTCCTGCTTTTAACTTTTTGCATTTAACACTTCTCAGAATTATGCAATATGCACAATGTTAAAGAATATTAACCAGAGCGCAGAACTCGAGCACTTACCTGGGTTAAATCAAAGTTTTCCTGTGTGGGGTAAAGCGGGTCTGTGAGTACAGGGAGCCCCTCGAGGCTCCAGGTCCATCCCAGGACCAGCAGAGTAATCACAGTCGCTGCTTTCTGCATCTCACCAGCTTGTCTGTCCACGCGTTGGTAACAATGTCCCCTAAGTATGAAACATCAAAACAGCCCCCTCTCACCTCTTGATTAGGAGACAGTGCATTGAACTGCTATGGGCTATGTTTGCCGGGTCCCCCTCATGTACCCAGCCCCCCCACAGCTGAGTAAAAAATAAACAAGTAAAAGAGCAAAGTTCAGATTTTGTGTATCTCACCTGACCACTGCAATGCAAACAAATCAATACTTGTCATGATTGGAGGGACTAATGAGTAACAATAGCATACTAGTTCATCCTAATGTGTATAAGTTATAGAAGTTATCTTTTCTGAACTACAGAGCCCACAATGCTTTGGGCGCATATACAAAAAGTTACGTATCTTGGCGAGTGAGCTGCCGTCTACAGCTCCACCCTTGTAATACCTAAATAACTATTGGTAGCTCAAGCTTGCACTTTGTACCAGTGGATGTACAGACCAGGACCCCAGCTCAAGATCACACTGGAACCTGAAAAATGTTATAATATTATTCACAGACAGGTTAGAGAGCAAAGAGGACCAGATGTGACTGGATAGTAGGTTAGCCAGAATCACATTTCTGAGGGCTTGGATTGGACTGATGTATGATTCCAGACATGTGTAAATTGTAACATTATAAAGTTACTAAATTGTAACTTTATAATGTGAAACCATGATGTTGGAGTAAATTTACAAGGTATCCACATGCATGCATGATTCTGTTTCAGCTCTCTCCCTCCATGTCCCGTTGGGGAGCGGTGCAGCCCATTTTGAAAATGATTCCTTGGGGCAGTGAAACATACAGGAAACATTTGTACATGAGATATTTTATTACCGTACACTTGCCATATGTTTGGTGCTTTTTTTTTCTCAAATAGCATGGTCGCTTTATTTGAAATAATATTGGCAATAAAATATTATCTTTAAATAAATATTTGTCACATCTCTTAAACTTGCACATCCAAATGCATATGATAAATAATTGTGGAAAGTATTAGCACACCATGCCATATATAGCAGGTGGTGCAGCTTTAAAAGGGCCTTAAAAGTTAAAGTCCTTTTTTTGTATTTAAACTTGTTTCACACATTAAAAAACAATTTGCATTTTGGACTATGTACCAGCTGTATATTAAAATATATAGCAAATATATATTTATTAAAACGCTCAAATTTGACAGAAACACAACATCCTTATTGCATTTTTTTTACATTTACATATTTTTATTTATATTAACAGTTAACAAGAGAGTGGAGGCAAAGTCGAGTGGGTGATTTGTGACAGATGGATAGCAGCAAGAGTAAAAGGAAGGTTTAAACGCTGGTAGTCATACCCAGTATGATGTTTGGTTTGGAGACAGTGGCACTGACAAAAAGACCTCGAGGTCTGCCAGCTCGAGGTTGAGCTCAAGGTGGTAGAGCTGAAGATGCTCAGGTTTTTATTGGGATTGACCAGAATAGAAAGGATTAGAAACGTGTACCACAGAGGGACAGCTCAGGTAGAGCAGTTCAGAAATAAAGTTAGAGTGGTAAGGCTGAGACGGTTTAGATATAAGCAAAGGAAGTATAGTGGATATACTTGGCAAAGGATGTTGAACGTGTAGCTGCCAGGCAGGAGTGAAAGAGGAGATCCATGGATATAGTGAAGGAGGACATGCAGAGGATTTATCTGACAGAGGA
Source organism: Maylandia zebra (assembly GCF_041146795.1). Lineage (NCBI taxonomy): Eukaryota > Metazoa > Chordata > Actinopteri > Cichliformes > Cichlidae > Maylandia > Maylandia zebra. The sequence continues at coordinate 42,457,230 of NC_135173.1, read as the reverse complement.
GGATGGTAAGGATAGGGTCAGATGGTAACAGTGAACTCTTCTTGGGGATGTGTCGTACGTGGAACCGCGTTTCTATTTAACCCTTTGGGAACAATAACCTGAAATAATGACATACAAGGTATTAAAATGCATTAAAGACTCATCACTTTAACATAGTTATAAATCTTGGGTTTTACAGTGTTATATGTTAGTGTGTTAGTGTGAAGCATGCACCTGAGTAGGTGTCTCTGTCATCTTTTCACCTGGAACACACTCACCTGTAAAGGCAGAAGGATTAGAGTTGATGACTTTCTAAAATGCAGTTAGTAATAGAAAACACTAAACATGCAAAACACAACCATGAAGATAATATTCAATAACAGGAGGGAAAAATCAATAACAGCAAGGGTGTCAAACATGGCTATCCCAGCGGGCAAATCTGTTCTGCTTGGGGGGGGGGGGGGGGGGGGGGCGACGATGACTATATTACAACAAATCAGAGGGTTCGCTCAGGTTGAACAGCATGTAAAGATGATTTGGACATGTGCAGAGGATAGTGAATATACTGGGCAAAAAATGTTAAAGATGGAGATGACGAGTGTAAACTCATCAATAGTTCTCAGGGAGAGTGTGCACCTTTGTCCTGATTCATGATGACAGCATCGTCTCTCATTCCATGCTCTCTGACCACTGTTTTAAAGTGATCCAGCACAGCGGGGCCTGCTTCCACAGTCCGACCTGAAGAGGACAGATTTTCTTTAGTGTTTTATAACACTGACTGTTCATACTCTGTTAAATACTGGAAGGAAACAGAAAGGCAGTGTTAGAATCAGCACATTTAAAGTTCCTAAAATCTCTGTGAGAACAACAAATTTCTATGTTTTTATAATTTTATATTGAAAAACATTAAATAGTTCCAAATTAAAAGGCTAAATGTGAGATCTCATGATTTGAACAAGATTACAGTCAGATATAGAGACAATTAGATTTTATACAGTAGCCTCAGAAGCTTTGCAAGTTTTACCTGCTTTAAGTACACTAGATTAGGTGTTGGGAATATGAAGTCTATTATTAGCTTACTCATAATTAATATTGATTGATAAATTAAAGTACCTGACCCTTGTTTTAATTCGGACACAAAGAAATGCACTGCTAAAAAAAAATCAACACAGATATCTTGATAAATCAAAGGTAAAATGGCTGATGATCCAACAGTGGTCACTCACTGTAAAGTTTGGCTATGGTGGTTTTATTTCCTGATGGTTTCTCTGTGCTCAGCAGAAGCATTACAGCATACTCATCATAGGTGGTATGAACCACAAAGGCATCAACGTCGGCCCCGAGCCCTGTAGAAAATAAAGTGTTAACGCATCAGGTTTTCTGAGTATTATTTTAGCATCATGAGAATGTTTTTATTGTACACATGTCACAGGAAGGATGTACTATATATGCAGGAAAGCAGAAAACATACTTGCAGTGTGGTAGAAGAATCGCCCTGGAGTGTCCGTCAAACTGTAATCTGTTGAAGTCTCCGTACACAAGCTGTTCCTATATGCAGACACAAACACATGAAAGGTTATATTGAGTGTAGCATACTCATCCACTCCATGAGAAACAGCATGTGGGTGAATCTGACCTGAAAGCAGTGGCTGTCATGGTGAAGTTCTCCTCAGATGCAACATGTTTCAGCTCAAGTGCAACAATGACAGGGTTTCCCCTCTTACGCTGCATATAATGAGGGCAGGTAGACACCACTGCCACCTCATACCACTTTCCCATAAACTGCGAGGAACACGGCATGACATAAAACAGAACAGATACTAATATTATAAAATGGACCAGTCAAAACAAAACAGAACAGCTTAAAAATGTCATGAGCGCAGTTTTGAATTCTGTCAAGGAGTGTGCAGATGTGAGGGAGTAAAGTTTAGGTATTGCATAAGAGAAGGACCTGGCACCCAGATGAACACTGCAGGAAGTTTAAGTTTGGAGGAGATCAGTGAAATATGCAGGGCAGAGCCTGTGAAGAACTTCAAATGTTAATAGTCATGTTTTTAGGGTGAATTCATGGCAGTACAGGGAGCCAGTGTACTGTGGATGAATCAGCAGGGGTGTGACATGTTTAGCTGACTTCTGGATAAGCTGATGTTTCTCAGGAATTTGTGCCAAGATTGCTGAAGTCAAGGCGTGGTGCGACAAGACTCATAATTACTGTACATTAAAACATGTGGATTGACGTGCAGCAATAAAAACAACCTCAGATATTATTGAATGAAAAGAAGTGATAAACTTTGTTGTTGGGTGGGGTGGGAAATAACTAAAGAAATTTCATTTTTTAGTATTTTATCCACTCACCTGCTCCAGATCAAAGTTCTCCTGGGTCAGGGTAAAATTTTTTGGCTCCACAGGAGATACCTGGAAGGTCACGAGGGCCCACCCCATTACCAGCACAGACACAGGCCTGACCGCTCCCTGCATTTTGTTTGCCTGCCTGTCCAACCTGTCTCTTTCTGTCACCTCCCAGAAACTTTTGTCTGCTGCCTTTCTGGGTCAAACGGACACCCTGCGTATGTGGCTTTTGTGAATCCCCTCTCAAAACACAACCAAAAGAAGCAAGAAAAGACACAACTTAACGCGCAAAGTTCTGACAATCAGTGTGTCTGTGCACAGAGGTGTGTGCATGTCACTGTGTGTCCTTTGGTCCAAATAATCAGAAATGAATTGCTGGACTTCAGAGTTTGAAGCTAAAACAAACAACTGATCAATATACGTTAGTAATTAACAGATTGTGGGGAAATGTAGCATTAGTATCAGCTACAGAGACTTTTTGATGTTACCACAGACAGAAGTGTCCCTTCAACATACAGCTCATTTAATCTCATTTCTCATGGTATCATGATATCTGCATCATAAACTGTATGTCACATACTGGTGTGTATGTGCCACCTGGTGTTCACTGAGGGAAAAAACTTCCTTTCAGTGACCTTTAGACCACTTGTTTTGTGCCACAAATGCAGTAGAAACTGTAGATAATCTACTCAGAGATTTATTTATTATGTCCAGGCTGAATATTTATTTAATTATGTCAACAGTGTGAAAGAGCACAGCTGATATGGCTCAGGGCAGTCGATGAAGCAGCCAACTTTTATTTACATTTGTCTTTTCAGTGTGAACCTCTGCAGCAACACTTTATGCAAGAGAAAGTGTTTGTGCATATGCAGGTAAAATTTCTTAATTCAAGAAAAATGCAGCTGATCAGAAATATATTTATTGATATATGATGACTGTATCGCCAATATTATAGCTGGTAGAGGTAACTGTCAGGTGATGAACATATAGATCCCAGTAAAACACAGAATTACATACTAACATATTTTACATGTAACCATAATAAGACAAAAAACCCACCCTCAAATTAGATTAATAAAAGTCTGGAGGTCAATGTTTATTTAACTATGTGAACTGTGAAAATAATGGAAAACGCTTCATAATCAAGGTTGATCTATAGGATAAATGTAATCAGCAATATCTGCTTCTTGTGCCATTTGCAGTCAGCATCATGTTTGCTGAAGTTTTTTTTAATAATAGTTTATAATACATAAATGCTGTCAGAAACTGGACACAGACACACAGCTGGAACAGCACGAAGAACACGTGATGCCACCCTCATCTCAGGCACAGCAGGGAACCTAGAAGGGGGAACAGAAAGGATTTTATACTAGCTGGACAGAAATCATTCGCACACGCAGATTTAAAATAACCACCTGTGTTTTTTATATATATTTTTCTTTAAAAAAAGAAAAAGAAAAAAAAAGAAATTGCCTTACCTAACGCCCAGACCCTGATGACGGGCAATTTTCTGTTCACCAGAAAACATACAGACCAAAATTATGACAATTTTTCTTCAACATGCGCGCAGATGTGTATATACTATGTGTATATATGGAGGCGTGTTCCCCCTTGCTTCACCTGCTGGAGGTGGAATCAGAATAGACTCTCTTGGTAAACCGCGAGACAAGGCAAAGGTTTTAAACTTCTGTACGACTTCAGGCCTGACGCTCAGAGTGCGAGCTGCAGACAAGTACAGAAACAGACATGTGGTGTATAGAAGACAGAATTGCAGTGGCCTGCATGTTCAGACGCATCTGTGAGCGTGTCTCACCATAAAGTGCCACCTGTGTGTACTCTCTGTTGAAAACCTTGTGCTTAAGGACCATGGCGTAGTCAGTGTAGTTTGTTTCCACCACAGTGATGTCCTTCACCATGTTATGGCCTGAGAGAAATTGTGACACAGAAGCGAGATTTTAGCACCCCTGCTAGTTGAACATTTAAAAGCAAATTGATAGGCAGATTAAATAAATGAATAAATAGACCAATACATTAAATCTGGATGAAACAGAATTGCCTGCACTAAACCCAAATGGGATGTATATGATTTTTCTATTAGGCCTGTATAGGTTACTTAAAATGCAAAAAGCTAAAAACAAAAAACAAAAACAAAAAGAAAAAAACATGAACGTAAAACCCCCCCAATTGCATTTGGTAGAAGATAAAATTAATTTACAAGATATGTAATTTTTGTATTGACTTACTGGATGTTAATGAATCTTAATTCGATTAAGATTTAATTCTAAATTATTAAATTTAATAATATACATTTTGTTATTTAGACAGCAGACCTATATAAATAATAAAAAATACTTAAGTGTCGCATGAAAACTTAAACCTACTTAAAATATTCTCAAAATTGTAATGAAAATTTTATACATTATTGAACAATTTACATTCATTTAAATGTTCATTACAATACAATTCTAACATAATCATAATTATACCACTGTAAAAATTATGCATTTTAAATTACTACATTTAATAATATACATTTTGTTATTTAGACAGCATGCTATATAAACAATAAAAAATACTTACATGTCACATGAAAACCGTAACTGTAAAAAATAATAAAAGTAAAAAAGAAAAATCCCCCAAATATATTTGGGTGTGTATTCTGCTCTTGTTTCCTGTTCTCAGTCTTATGTCATTACTTTGTCACATGTGCCTGGACTGCACAGCTTCATCCTTGTGATCACTGTGGTTTTTTTGCTCATGACATGTTGCTGATCCTGAATGTCAACTCATGCTGTGAGCACCAGTCAAGTTTTTATTCTATGATGGAAAAAGTCAGTTGTCTTTAGAAAAAGACTCACGTGCACTGAAGTAGGTGAACTGTCCAGGTACACTCGCCCTCTCATACTGGTACTTTTTGATTACACAACCAAAGGATCTGAAAAAAGCAAAGAAAAATGAGTGTTTATCCACAAGTGTCACTTTCTTACTCCTCTCTGTTTAACTCTTTTCCTTGACTAGCACACATATGATAGCTTTGATGTTATTAATTCAATAAAGCCCAATATGTATTATTGTTGTATGCAAGTTTGCCACTCAACAGCCATCTTAAATAACTGTGAGAGCATATTGTGTAAATTACAAAGGTTACTGGAGCACATAAAGGGCATGGACACAATAACAAGTCAAATTTAATTAAAAGATCTTAAAAAGTGTCCTGACTTTGCCCCATAATAGAGTTTAAAAAAGCTCTGCCACAGTCTTTTCTCACACAGACTGAGCGGCATGTCCCTGCGTGTCCACATATGTCAACAGTGATCAAATGTGTCACCCCTGCAAAAACAGACTCACGTTGCCTCCCACATTGTGAGATTAGCATTGCCGTTTGGCAGCGGCGTGATGGTGCCCATGGAGGCCTTAATTATTCTTCGGAATGGGACGAAACGCGGAGAGTCATAGGCGACCCCCACGCGATACCATTTTCCTGCAAACTAAACACACACAAAACAAACAAAAACAGGACACAGTTTATTGGAACTTCTGAGCAGTCATGCACAGGCTACATGTGACCTGTCTGTCACAGTCCCAGACGCACTGGGTGACATAAACCAAATGGTTAAATGCACGTGAATTTAACCATTTGGTTAAATGGTTAAATGCAGGGCTCTTTATTTAAATAAAGAGGAAGAAGTATTTCCCTGAAACAATGAGGTTCTGTATTTTAAGGCACAAATAATGTGTTGGGAGTATTTTTAGTCGGGTAATTGGTGCACTAAGTATTTAAGGAAGCAAGGTGGGGTATGTGGGATTGACTCAAAATAAACTACAGTGCTTGTGTTGATCGGAATGAAAGAGCACATCTTGAAGTGAAATGGTGTGGCTCACATATTTATTTTATCATAGGCTGTAATGTGTACCCTGTTGCAAGCACTTGTGTAAAGCAGGGCATCCTTACCTATCTCAAATGTTCGATGTACATCAAAACCGATGAGCCACTTTCATTTTTCCTCATGTAAAACGGTGTTTACTTGACTTAATGTCAATGATTATAATTATATTGGGAAAGTGTTAACTTTTACTCTTATATAACAGACAATAGCCTACATTAAAAAAAAAAATCCTGGCGGGGAAAATAAAATCAGCACTACTTTGTGTCAAATAAACATTTTACTTTTAAAATAAAGAATAAAACGTTAAAAGGCTTACAGGCATAATATGGCTAAGAAGAAGTAAGTGCGGGACAATCCCACTTCATAGCCAGTCAAACACATTTCTTGTGGCACATATGCCAAAGAAAGTTAACCTCACACAGTCCATCAAACCAGGAAACGATTTACTTGTGCATTAATCTTGTTTATTGTAAGGTAGCAACTCATCGCAAACTGTGCGCACACATAAAACCACCAGCAGACAGTAGGTGGCGTCATGTAACAAACAAAGAACAGCTGTTCTCCTTTTAAAGAAACCCCGTTCTTAACAAAACGAATAAACGTGGTTTGAAACATAAAAAAATATATAAAAAGAAAAAAGCTTAAAAACCAAACACCCTCCATCCTACCTTCTGCAGGCTAAAATCTTTCTGCGGCTTCACATTTGCATGTACCATCATCATGCACAGCATCACCATGGCAACAGTCATCGTCATGGCTGAGGAAGAGAAGCCGCGAGGTGAGCTGGTGTCTGACCTGAGCCAAAAGTGAACTGTGCTGCCAAAGAGAGGTACAGAGTGGCAAAGCCTGGGGTGATGTTTACTTTTCCCCCCTGCTGATCCACCCACCTGGTTGTCAGCCAATCATCGCCAAGGTTCAAGGAACAGTAGCCAAGTGTTGGAAATGTGCAAGTCTGAAAACAGCCACGGACTTAAACGCTTTATAGGTTCAGCTTGTGGTTTACCAGAATCAGCTGCGATTCATGAGCTGTCCTCAAAAGCAAAGACTTCACATGATTTCACAACTCCCTGTCCCGCACTGAAAGACACATGAGGAAAAACAAGTCGAGAGACCAGTAACCTGTTTCTCAGCTCTGATGGTTCATTTTTCCATGGAGTACCGCTGTGTTGGCTGCTGCCTCCAGCTTAACTTATATTCGCATTTAAAAGGACAAGTTTGCGCAACAGCAGGGTCAGTCATAAATATCACGCATGTCCCTACAAGAAAGCTGTTCATACCTTTCTGTTAGAGGAGTTTCTCAGATTTTGAAACACCTTCACCAGCCGGCTTGTGGAATTTGGGTCTTAAGATGTCCTTAGGAAATAGGAACAGAAAGCAGTTTCTCCCAAAGAGCCTCTGCTTTAGAGATTTACTGGTGTCACCTTGTTTTTCCATATATCTTTGAAAAACAGAGGTTAACAAAAACAAACAAATTTCAACAGCTAAAATAACATGGAAAATGGACAGTATGAGTTGTGGATTTAAATGTTAAATGTAGGACACAATTACACCAGATGTGTTTGTGGTGCACGCTCAACAGGTGACAGGTCACGTCTAAAAAGATTTGTCCTGGGTCTAAATTAGTGCACGTTTCCTGTACAAATCTGAGGCAGTCATAAACGATCTTAAAAACAAACAAACAAAACAAAACAAAACAAAACAAAATTCAGCAAAATCTGCAGGGACCAAGACATTCATTTGAATCAGCATTGTGAAGCTTTAGTAAACAAGGTGCACCTCTCTAGAAAATATCAACATGTACAAGTTTTTGCAGTGCTTTGATGAATATATGCATGTGGAAAAGAAATAATATTTTGCTTAAAATCTCTCTTTGAAATCAGTTTAATAGTTTATTACATTAAAGTTACCTTCACATTCCTTTTTTAGGACACACCTTGATCTAAAATGACCTGCTTAGCCCGATATTTGGTACAGCCATTAAGAGGAGCCTATCTCACTATCAGAATTCAAACTCGACAGTCTGCATCATCAGAAGACAAAAAAGTGTCATTGCAATCAGAGTCCAGTGAAGAGTTTAAATATTTTTTTATTAATAATGATGATTTTTCCATTTGCAGCTCTGCTTTTATCCCATTTTCTTGAGATGCATGATGTATACAATGAGCCTTCAGTGGACAAGGGGACATCAGTGTGTCACACACACAGCACACCTCACAGACCTCCTCTACGCACTCTGCACAGAACTGCTGTCTATGGAGTGAGACAATAAAATTATATATACTGAATTAAAAACAAACAACTAATCCTTTTCCACATATGTAGGCAGACATGTTTGAACCACGACAGGGAGGAACAAAGAAAAGTGCAACACAAAAAGATGTGTTATACATAAAACAGCCAGGCTGCGTGATCACCACTCAGTTTAACTTAACTGTGCCTTAAGAGGTGACTCGTCACTTGTATTTGAAGCGACATACATTGACCGATCTCATTATGAGCTGGGAAGACTGGTGACAGCTTGAAGCCTTTGAGGCTTTCCTCACCAAATTTGACCATTTCAGAAGTTTTGTTGATTTCTTAGTATGAGAGAAGCTGAATGGTCACACTGATCTCCATGTGTGAGTGTGTTAGGGACTCATGTTAAATCCAAACCGTACAACGATAATGTAAATGTATTCAGATGGTATGGGAACTTGGTTCCTCAGAGTCATTTTAATGACATGCTAAATGAAAGCTCTGAATCAGTTTTAAACTTCTTAAACAAATTATCATGCGTGATCATGACCATGCCTAGTTTGTATAGTGTAGTTTCTGACTCAATATTTATTCTCTCAGACATCACAAAACAAAGAGCTCTGAGTAGATGCAAAAAAATCAAGTGTTTCCCTGAACCAACCCCCCCCCCCCCGGCAGATCCTGCTAAGAGAAAAAACAAAAAGCCATTCGATTGTCTTTCAAAATGCATGAATCCTCTTTTCTTATATCAAAACCACAAAAAAGCTATGATTTCACACAAACAACACAAAAGCAAACAGATGTAGCAGTAAAACAATCAAAGTTCAATTAACAGTTGTTCAAAAATAATAATTTAACTCATTAAAAATAATGGAAACATCCTCTTCAGAGTGCTCTTTGTGGGACTGTTTAATCACACGCCCCCTGGTGGTCAGGGTCGATGAATGCAACCCCTCAGGTAGAAGCATCATAACAGCCAAACTGAGTTCCCTTTGGATATACAAATCAGACTTTACCGAACATGATCACCATCACTTATTTTCTTTTTCATACATTCATGAGAACATTTCACACTCATCATTAAAGAATAAATACAAGTTAATGAGAGAGACGGAGGAAGCAGCAACAAATCTGTCGAAACAGTTTAAACATAAACTGCTGAAAAAGATAACTTGCTGTATTGTAGGCAACTTAGGATGTGATCAGTTGCAATGTAAGAAGAAAAACAAAAACACACACACACAAACAGGGTAATGGCAGACTACAAACAACACACTTTGGTAAACAATATTTGCAAAAAGGTTTTGAGCGTTTGTTTGGAACGTCATGTTACGAGACCTTCTGAACCATCTTAAAAGTCAACTACCGTAAATAAAACCATCAAGTTGCAATTAGGAACTTAGGAAATATGTGAGATGTATTCAGATTTTTTGTTTTGAACAAATGTCTGAATCAGTAATAACACGAAGCAGGAAATGAGTACCCGAGAGAAACGGATGGGATTGGAGGGAGAGGAGAACGGGGAAGAGATGAAGGGAAAGGAATGGGCCGGTTGGCAGAAAGTACAATAAAGGCTTAAAATAAAAGTGCTGAGCAAACAGAAACTCGGGTAAAATACTATATGACAACCCAAGAAAGAAATACAAAGCAAATAAAACTGTTAGCAGACATGTTAAAGTTACAATTAGGACTAAAAGAACAGAAGAGTTTAAAAACAAGAAGTATAGGTTGGTCATTGGAATTGCTATCACAGCAGCCTTGGGAAATTGGACCCCTGCCCAATGACAAAAACAAACCCTTCCTGCACCTGGCAGGATAAAGATGCCAGTCCAGTGGCTGCCGTGAATAGTTATCAGACAATTTTCAGGAAAATATTTGGAGCTCCTGTGATCCGCGCCAGATTTGCATGACTAGTATGTCAGGTAATTCGGAGACAGACAAAATTAGGTCATGGAAGACGGACACCAACAGAGAGTGAAAGATGAAGTCCAAAAAGGAAGCGTGTGGGCCAGGGCCTGTGAACCTGGGAGGTGAACTCACAGTAAGGCACAGTGCTCTGCTTGTGGTTGATGATGCTCATTCATGCTGCTACAACCTCAGAGAACATCTACTGCAAACAACAGACAATAACATTGATGACAAAGCATGTTGTCTTCTCTTCTTCTACTGCTCCATGTTGATGCACTCCTTCCAGTTCAAATGTTCCTGCTCCCGCCTTTGAATCTTTGGATCATTCAGCATTCCCTCAACTTGTAGAACATCCCTTTTAGCACCAGATGAACTCCTCACTGATCAGGTGCTTTTGCCACTTCACTCAAATTTATATAATATAAAAGAATATACACACCCTAATATAGGCAAAGTCTACCTTTCAGGACAAAACCTGCACAAAACAGCCACACAGCAATACTGGACT
>NC_135173.1:42266364-42441364 GCF_041146795.1 Maylandia zebra | reverse complement strand
ACAAGGAATACAGACACCATCAGGTCCCCTAATTAGCTCCATGGTCTCTTCATCAACCCTCACCAGTCTGATGGGGTAGATGAAGGGTAGAATCTGACTGTTGAAGCCGCACGCTCCCATCTGATGCAAAGACAAAGAGCAGCAACCACAAATCTATCAGTATGGTGAGGACAATGAAAGGCACACATACAGTTAGGTCCATAAATATTTTTCTCATTTTGGTTCTGTACGTTGACACAATTAATTTAAATGAAACATCTCAGATGCAGTTAAACTCGAGACATTCAGCTTTAATTCTGTGGGCTGCATATAAATATTGCATAAAAAAAATGTGAGGAACTAAAGCATTTTAACCCCCCCAAAAATCCCCTTCATTTAAGGGGCTCAAAAGTAATTAAACAAATAAATAACTGAAAATAAAATGTTCATTTCCAGTACTTGGTTAAAAACCCTTTGCTGGCAATGACAGCCTGAAATCTTGAAGTCACGGACATCACCAGATGCTGGGTTTCCTCCTCTTTAGTGCTCTGCCAGGCCTTTACTGTCATTTGTTTGTGGACCTTTCTGTCCAAAGTTTAGTCTTCAACAAGTGAATTGCATGCTCAACTGGATTAAGATCAGAATTGGCCATCCAAAAATATTCCACTTCTTTGGGTTGCTTTAGCTGTATGTTTTGGGTCACTGTCCATCTCTATTATGAAATAGGGCTGAACGATATATCGCATTTGCGATAATATCGCGACATGATCAAGTGCAATTTTCTAACCGCAAAGGCTGCGATTATACTCTGGACATGTCCAAATTCATGGGCTGCATCCTCCTGAGGCCGCATTTGTAGACCGATTACGTCACAGCGACGCGCCGAAGGCTGTCCAAATTACTACCATATCCCAGAATTCATAGCGCGGCCCAGCCAAACTCCAGTTTCCAGCAATGGCGGCCGCTACTAAGTTTTAAAATTACTCATACTAATCTTTCAGGGTCACAAAATAAACTTTTAACATATTTTCAGGCGAGAAAGTAGTTGTGTAAACATCAAATATCTGCTCGGTTTATCAAGATATCCCATATTTGCAAAAGTGCTTCGACGTTTTCAGAGGCGTCTGCTACCCACCAGCTCGACAGCTAGCCGGGAGCTCGAGGGTTACTGATGCGGCCGAGAACGGCACAACTCCCGGCACATCATTTTCAGATCACCGCGGAGTTTCGCTGCTCGGGTTAAACGTAATATATAAGTCACTTAGACAACCTAAAAATGTTATTGTTGGGCTTTTTTCAGTGTTTTGTTTGTTCGTGAGTAAATCGGTTTGGCTGAGATTAAAGTTATTAGATTAGATAAAATAAAACTTTATTAATCCCCCGGGTGGGTTCCTCCTTGGTTTTCACACAGCTGACTAAACGTCAAACAGAAAACTTATTAAACAGAAGTATGAGACAGTCGAGAATTTACACCAGTGTCTGGTTATATTTTAGATAGCAAGAAGCAGACGGCCGAGTTTATTAAACTCCACCGAGACAGCGGTGACGCTAATCAGAACTAGACCGTCCAATTTCACGCCTTTAAATTTTAAAGGCGTGTTTGTGTGTGTGTTTATACAATTGCTATTATGTTTGCACTTTATGTGTAATGTTACTGACTGCAGAGATCAGTAAGATGTGTGTATTTTTTATTTATTAGTTTTATTTATTTAATATTATTTTTTAATTTAATGACTGTCTAGTAGTTCACAGATGTCGAAAAACTGAGTGTGGTAAAGCCACTGATTTTTTTTTATGTATATTTCTGCAATCTGCACATTGTACTGACTTTCATTTTAATGTTTACACCAGGGTTCCTTGTCAGCACTTTATGCTCAGATGTTTGTAAGCTAAAAATAAACTATTGTGTATGTTCAAATATACTGTTGTGATTGAAGAAGTTAAATAAAAATGTCAGTCATCAATTCATGCATCACCTCATGTCATCATAACAGAGGTCTGTCTTCCAGGAAAGAACAGTTTAAAATTAATGTAATATAGTATTGGCCATAGTATATGATGTATTGCTTGTCTTTGTTTAATAATACAGAAGACAAAGACCTTAAAAAATAATCGCATATCGCATCGCAATCGCAATATTGGGGCAAAAAAATCGCAATTAGATTATTTTCCATAATCGTTCAGCCCTATTATGAAACACCACCCAATCAATTTTAGTGCATTTAGCGGGATTTGAGCAGAATTCATTTGGCTGCTTCTGTCCTGTGTCACATCATCACTAAACACTAGTGTCCCAGTGCCACTGGCAGCCATGCACGCCCAAGCCATCACACTGCCTCCGCTGTGTTTTACAGACGATGTGGTTGCTTTGGATCACGAGCTGTTCCAGGCCTTCTCCATACTTTCTTTTTGCCATCGTTCTGGTAGAGGTTGATCTTGGTTTCATCCTTCCAAAAAATATTTTTCCAGAACTCCGCTAGTTTTTAAAAAAAAGATTTTTTATTTAATTTTTTAGCAAAGTCCAATCTATTCTTGAGGTTTAAGAGTGGCTTGCACCTTGTAGTGAATCCTCTGTATTTACTTTCATGCAGTCTTCCATTTATGACTTGGATATTGATATGCCTACCTCCTGGAGAGTGTTGTTCACTTGGTTTGCTGTTGTGAAGGGATTTCTTTTCACCATGGAAATGATTCTGTCTTGTGTGTGTGTCCAGGTCTTTTTTGCATTGTTGAGTTCACCAGTGAATTATTTCTCAGGATGTATCAAACTGTAGATTTTGCTATTTCTAATATTGCAGCAATTTCTCCGATGTGTTTTTTCTGTTTTTGCCACTTACAGAAGGCTTGCATGGAGAGCACCTTTGACCACATGCTGTATGTTCACAGCAAAATCTCCCTAATGGAATCACCACACCTCAAATCAACTCCAAGCGTTTTATCTGCTTAATCGATAATGACATAACAAATACTATTTCATTGGCCCACACCTGTCAATGAACTAGCCTTTCAGTCAATTGTCCAGTTACTTTTGGTCCCTTTAAAAAGACAGTGGCTATGTGGAAATGTGGATACCCTCAAACGAAAGCTGGGAGTCTATAACTATAACTAACGATAATTTGAATATCTATTAGTAAACAGATAAAAATAACAAAGCTTGTGTCAGTGTCCAATTATATATAGACCTATCTGTATTACAGCAGCTTACAAGGTGCTGTTATGTTTAATATTGTGACCTTAGAGGATTAATGAAAACAAAAACCTCTGAATTATTTTTTTTAATTTATGCAACTTGATTGATTAAGCAGTCTTTGGGATTCTAAAAGACAATACTTTACCACAGTGATGCCATTTTAAACATTTGGATTCATAATGAAATAAAATTTTGCCAGTTCAACATCACCAGTTTTTTTGGGAGACATGTTCCTACCTTGTTATCAAAGTTGCCCAGACTGCAATTGCACTCTGTGGCTCCATAAAACTCTGCAATCTGTGAAATGTTGAAGCGGTTCATGAATTCCTCCCATATGGACTGACGCAGGCCGTTGCCCAGTGCCATGCGCACACGGTGCTGTCGCTCTGTGTCACGAACTGGCTGGTTCAATAGATACCGGCAGATTTCTCCAATGTACTGCACAATCTGGAGGACAATGGGAATAAAAACAATCAGTAATGAGACAAAAGTTAAAAAAAAAAAAAAAAAGACTGCTTAATGGCTTTACAGCAAGCATACAGTGGTTGGACAAAGAATTGAAAGAGCTACGGGGATAATATTAAATCTTTAAAGGATTTTTACTGAAAATGACATGATATAGAGACATATTCTCAAAAAGGAGATTGTAATGTGCCGCTGTGTTGTACCTAATAAATCAAATCTGTGACAGGGACACCCTGTTTCAGTTTTAAGGCTTCATGTAGCAGGAGATAACAATAGAAAATCTTCTTGTCCTAAGCAAATCTTCATATTAGCTTCATTTATTAAATAAAACATCAGATGGTCATCAACTCATTACCGTTTAACTTTATGTAACAAAAAACTAAGCAGTGCTGTGAAAAACTAAGTACGCCCTTATGTAAGAAGCAGCTGAGTGCTGCTAATCAAATGCACTTGATGAACTGGTCATCACCAAGTTTGAGCACCTCTATAAAAGTAGAAGTTTTAATATTTTCCTGGTCTGGAGCATTCAGGTATGTCTTAACACAAAGTCAAGGAGGAAAGACATGAAAAATGATCTTAGAGAAGCAATCGTTACCCACATATCAACCTGGGAATGGTTATAAGGCTATTTCTAAATAGTTTTCAGTCCATCATTATAAAGTAAGAAAGATTATAGTGGAAGACATTCATGACATTTGCCAATCTTTCCAGGAGTGGATGTTCCAGCAAATTCACTCAAAGGTCAGACTGTGAATGCTCAAAGTAACTGCAAAAAACCAAAGAGCTACATCTCAGACTCTACAAGCCTTGGTTAGCATGTGAAATATTAAAGGTCATGACAGTGCATTTCGAAAAAGACTGCGCCGTATGGCTTGTTTGGAAACATTGCCAGGAAAAAGTCTTTTCTCCCTGTAAAGAATATAGCAACACGGTTTAGTTTTGCAATGTTGCTTCTGAAAAATCATCAAAACTTCTTGACCAGTGTGCTTTAAACAGATGAGACCATCATGTCTCCAGTGTTTGGCCATAATGCCACAGCGACAAACACCTCACATTAATTTTTAAGGGATGACGAGATGTTGGCTTGTTTTGCAGCCACGGGACCTGAGCACCTTGCAGTCACTGACTCAGTCATGAACTCTTCTGTAAAGCAAAGTATTTTAGAGTCAAATATGAGACTAAATGCCAAAACTGGTTCAACCTGACTGAAATGCTGTGGTACGACCATAACAGAGCCGTACACGAATGCCTGCAAACCTCAATGAACTAAAGTAACGCTGTGAACAAGAGTGAGCCAAAATTCTTTCAGAACAATGTGGGAAACTAATAAAGTCATACAGAAAACGATTACTTTAAAGTTATTGCTGTTAAAGGTGGTTCTACAAGCTACTGAATCATGGTTAGTTTTTAAACTAACCTTTTGCATTTTAGCTAAGTTTCTGTTAAATAAATAATGACATGGTGATGTGTCAATGTGTCCTGCGTTGTTATTCATCTCAGGTTGCATCTACATAATGATAAGACTTTGAAAGGAACAGATTTTTAAAAATTATTTTGTGGTATACAAAACTTTAGAAGTGAAAGAGGGTGCAGTTTGTTTTTCACCTGACTGTGCAACATGCTTACCGTGCAGTTATATTTGACACAGTCATCCCAGAACCGTGAGGCAGAGAACTTCTTTCTGATGACTACAGTCATGCCGTGTATTAGGCACTGGCCAACTCCCACAATGTTTCCTTTAGACAAAAAATAAAAAAATAAAAAAAAAATAAGCAAAAACTGTTTAAACCAAAGCAATTATCAGATGAACGTAGATATCGCTATCTACGTTCCAGAAAACTGAACAATGATAGCTAAGAGTTAGAGACGGTTGACATATTAGCATTTGCAAACTGGCCTTTTATAATTAATCTTTCTATCTGCAAAAATTACAACACAACATTGTAGTAAGAAAACATGAACCAGTGAAGTCTCTCCAAGTTTGAAGAGTTATAATTAGTATCTTACTGTAATAGACAAAATTTACATCTATGTTTGTTTTTATTATCCACCAAGTCCTCCCACACAATCACAGGGTGATGAACCAAACTTGAAGCTTGGCACCACCTGAAGGTTCTTATCAGATTTTATTTCATTAAGATGTTGTCATGTTGCCTAGCAACCACCTAGCAACAGGTTAAAATGACCTCCGTATACATGATATTACAATCATCATAGTCATGTTGTTTTGCAATCACCTAGCAATTTGCTGAAATTACCTTTTTAAATTTTTTTTTTTAACTTTAACACTTAAAAAAAATAAAAGCATCGTAACATTTTGATTTCATGGTCAAGAGCACAAACAGCGCAAATAATACTGTAAAGTGGGTGCTTGCTATTAAGAAGTATCCCACTAACAACTGATGGAAACATTACATACAAAATATTTTCCACTTTTAATGTACTTAAAAGCAAATAAACAGAGATGCAGCATAGTATTTGGCATTGACTCCTCTCACATTTTCCGCTGGATTACAGCAAAACTATTTTGATCAAACACCTCAGTCCTCAAACTAGCAGTAATATTATTGGCTGTTAAATTTAGTTTTGCTCACATTTGTTCATTTAGGATCTCGCCATGTGGTTGCCTTTTGTAGAACATCAATTTCTTACATTTATTTATATTTCATTATTTTGGGATGATTAAATGAAAATATTTGTTGGGGTTTGTTCTCTTTTATATGTTTATGGTCTTAAAACATTCCTCTTATCAGCTGTTTTAAACGATTACAGGTGGTGAATGAGTTTCTTCCTTTTTGGAGGTCTTTACTGACACAGTTTTGTTTAAACCAAGAAAAAAGCAACGATTTTCTGAATAATGTATTAATCAAACTTTGGAGGAAACACTCCAACTCATTCGTAGATTAAAACACCTCCTACCTTTTTATGTTCTTTTAACAGACATACCTGCAGAGTGGTAAAGTGGAAGGCAATCATACAATACATCGTCTGATGTCATCCTAAAGCCATAATACACCAAAGCTGCCATGCGATAGTACCTGAACACCAGGGCGGGGTGACGAACAAAAAGAGAAAAAAGTCAAATGAGCAAATACAAAAGCATTTAGTTTTATTTATTCCTCTCACTTTTTAACAACACTGCTTGTTCTTTAGATGAAAGCTACATGGATCAACAAAGAGAACAGCTGCATTCCTGTGTGTCTGTTTGCCTCCTTCCTACCTGCTGTGCACAACAATAGCTGCTTTAGGCATCCCAGTGGTTCCTGATGTGTAGATGTAGAACAGGCGATCTGAAAACAGCACAGAGAGAGTAAGACAATAGCAGAATCTGGTATGAGTGGGTTTATCATGTGCTTGAGTGCTTATACTTATACATGTATGCGTAGTTTAAATGTTTACTTTTAATTTACTGCTGAGTCCTCACTTTTGATTAGTTTTGCAGGAGGGTAAATACTCACCTTTCATTTCTATTTACAGGAATATTCACAGTTTTAATTATAAAGTCCTTTTTTAAGTTACAGAACTGAATCATGGAGACAGAAAAAAGCAGTATGACATGACTTGATTGTGAACATTGTGGATTCCATTTGTTTTCCCTTTTGCACCGTCTTAAAAAGGCAATACTTTTAGTTGCCTCGTGACAAGTCATCAGTAAATCCCTAAATCTATCAAAATAAAACAAAGGGAGATGATTAATGATAGGTATAACTCTTATTTGCCTGTGCCCATCATATCATTAATTACACAAATTCTTCATTTAATGAACATATAGTGCATTATGTGAAGAAATAGTTAAAAGGGTGTGTCTTTTTTGTGGTAAGAAATATATCAAACAGAAAAAAGTGACATTCTTGACAATTCGCTTCAGTGGAAGTTGTTTTTTTTGTGTCAATATAAGTTTAGAAATTTGATTTCACATGACTGTGACTCATTCCTTGGATCCAAAAATATTACTCGACACCTGCCAAGTAGTCAGTGCAGCTAGAGAGACAAAAATGCAAACAAATAGTTTTCTGAAATTGGTATGTTGTTTTAGTTAGAGTTGGTGCTAGGATTTTTTCATAATTTTATGACTGATAACCAGAAAAATCATTATTCAGCATTGTTCAGTGACATTTTCCTTAACCTGCAAGAAGATATCACTTTAAACCAAAAAAAGAAAAATTCCAGATCCTGAATGGTTGTAAGATCTCATGGACACGGTGCTTTTACCTACGAAGCTGCGATCTGGCCGAGGGGGTAGATGAGAAGGGGCACCAGCCACCAGGGGCTCGAGGCACTCTGTTCCCTGTGGGACTCGTTTGGGATCCCAGTCTCCAGAGCAAAACATCTGCACTGCCTTCCCCATTGAACTATGGACTTCAGACACAGCTGTGAGAACAGAAACAAATTCAAATACATCAAATACATGTCACGTATCCTTATCACAAGACAGCTGCACATTGTTCAACACTTAAATACAAGAAAGCTTGCATCCTTTGCAAACTTTAATCAGTGACAAAACAAAGAGTATAGAGAGTGGTGTAAAATACAATATATACAAATGGTTAAAGGTTAAAATAACTTGAAATGTTTATAGAGAAAGCATATTGAGGTACAGTGTCACAAAAAATATATATATGTAAAAGGAAGTGAATCAGGCAAAAAAGGGAAACAACAAATCGAAACGGCTCTCGTATTTCACCTGAGGGGAAAAAAGATCCAAAAGCCTTATGTCATGCCTAGGCACTAAAGCTAGTAGCTTGAATTTTGACCTATTCTGTAAAAGAGCTGTGTTTCCAATTACTTAAAGGCATAAAACACACTAAAAATCCATTACCCAGTACAGAGCCTATTCCCTCGATCTCAGAGTGACCAGCTCAAAAATCATTCACTCTTTATAGCTGTTGAGATCAGGGCTTTCCATATTGGGCAGGGACCCAAGAAGGCACCAAGAGGAGAGTGAATTACATCTACAAATAATACTTGACCATCCTACCGAGCTGTGGCAGTTTTAGATAATGAGAGTTCAAGCTCAGGTAATACAAAGGCATGTTTGCAGGTTTGTAGAGTGAGCAAAATGAGAGTTAATTCACGCAATGTCAAACATACAAAACACACAAATATGATGACATGGCATTTAACTTAATACTCACTACAATCCTAATCTTACTGGCAAGTGAAAATGACTTTTTCATTTGTTTTATCTATTTGACAGTATTTCAGATATAATGTCAAGGCTGGTGTAACCTAGGTGGAATATGCACAATTTACTTTTTTAGGTGCTGTAATTAATTTAATTGAAACAATATATTTGTTTCAATGATGATGTATAAAAACCAACATGATTTTAAAACAGTGTGTAATGGTTTGATCTAGCCCCTAACAAAAACCATAACCCTCAGTTGATTTGACCTGAACACTGTACTATCAGACGTGTCTATGTCACAGTGGTTCTGCCTTTTATCTGCCTCCTATCATGCAACACATTTCTCTGCAGAGCTCAGACCTTGGACACTGCAGACTAGTGGCAGTCCCTCCCTCATTACCTTATCCCTTCTTTGTGTTTATCAGTCATTTAAAGCTTTACTGGCTGATACTGAAGAAACGCCTCCTCCAAAACCCATTTGTCTTTATGACCTCTGTGGCTGTCTCCCCTCACCACTCACCTCTCTTATTGCACAGGAACCAGAACAGCATTCATCAGCATATGACGATGCTGTACAGACTGTTATGCCTCAGCTTTCTCGTCTAACTTTCGAATCTATCCAACTTTCATCTGCCCTCTTTGCTCTTACCATCAGTTAGCTCTGAACCAAAGATCACAGCCTTGGCATTGGAGATGGTGACACAGTGGACCAAAGCATCTAGTCTTAAATTGAAGTTGATGAGAGCCGCTTCTACTCCAATTTTAGCCATGCCCAACCATATGCCCACGTACTGCGATCTGTTCTCCATGAAAAGGGCCACCACATCACCTTCCTAATGACAGAAACAAAAACAAAAAAGAAAGTAATATAACTTTAAAAAGATTTGCTTTTGCTTAATTGCTTTTAATGAAGCTTTATTGTGTTGTACATCTACCTTAAAGCCTCTTTCCAATAGCAGGTTAGCCACTCTGTTGGAGTATTCATCCAACTGTCGGAAAGTCCATCTCTCCCCAGTGCCCTCGAAGATGAGCGCCGTTTTGTCCCCATGACGGTGCACCGTTTCAGCAAAGATCTTGGGAATAGTGTTCTTCTCTCTGAGGTGGCGCCTGACGTTCAGTTTCACCCGCAGTAAAACACTGGCTGCACTGAAGGAGCAAAAGAAAACATTACTGTAAGAGAACAAATAACTTAATGATTCCCAGCAACATTAGCCATTTCACTGTTCATAATTTGCTGTTATTTTTTTGCACTTTTTTAAAAAAAAAAAACATTAGCATTAACATTTGCAGCTCATCTGCTTAAATCCACACCATGTATCAATAGATCTGAGAAATGAACAAAGACAACTTGATGTATCCTGTCTTTTGGCAACAAACATTTGTCTAACGATCCACCAAATTCCCTTTTGCAAAAATACATAAACCACCTTTTAAAGAAGCTGTACTTGAATGTATTGCGAACTGTATCCAAACCACATTACAAAGCATAAAATATTTCAACAGATATGGCTTGGAGGCCCACAAGGTCAAATTATGCATGAATGGCAATTCTCAGCACTTTACATTTGTGGTACAAAGGTAGTGGTCAATCTCCTGAGCAGTGAATAATTACAGAAATGTCATAAAAAAAACAATAAGCCAAAGTACTTCTTGGCTAGAGTGAGGTAGCGACAATATGCTTATCATTACATAAGAGAGTTATTTCATGATGGTCTAGATAAGCATTTATTGTTGCACAGCTAGTTGAGGCTAATTACTTTCTTTTGTCATGCCTTTTCTTACTCATACGGATCTATTGCTTAAGAACAGTACCCATTATAAAACTATAGCCTATTTATTTCTAATGCCTTAGTGACTCTTACAATGTATATACCTGAGCTTTGTCACACAAAAATGCCTCATCAACAGCTCGTGAGTCACTGTGTGAAATATATGATTCGTTAAGATCCAATGCTGTACAGAGTCTTTCTAACCTTGACACTTTAGACAATAATACAATTGATCAATAATACAACTTAACGTCATAATTCTAATCAAGCAGATGCCAGAAGCAAAGATAATAAAATGTATAAACAAGACTAAACATTAGATGTGGCTAGCACATTTTCTATGACAATTTAACAGAAAAGGAGGACAAACAGTAATATTTCGTTCTCTAATCATGAGAAAACTGGGTGACCTTTGTATATAATGGGTCCCTGAATGGCAGTAATCCCTAATGGGTAGATTATTGTGTCGCTGTTCCCCTAAAGAGATAATTTACAATTTCCTGTTTTAAGATTACTGCAGCTATTGAGGAAAAAAGGAAGTTAACCTCAAACCAACTACAATGCCAGTTTCCACTTGTAAATACTGGCTTTAGGTATGCCACTTAAAACATTTGCTCCTACCCTTCTCTCTGTCCTCTGGACCTTTTGTCTTAAATATTTGAGATTGCGTGTTTAGAAACAGGTACAGAAGGAATATCTAGCCAGCTCTTAACAAGGGCTTAGGAACTAACCCTTGTTCGTGACAATTATGTGGTGAAGATGAGAATTTATCTGCAACTGTGAAACAACTTGCATGGATTTCTCCTGTTTTTGCAGATTTAGCACTGTGTGACTATTGAGGTCACATTTAACTCTGTCTGAATTTCAGAGCCAAAACTACAGGAAATTGGCCACTGGGTCACAGTTAAAAGTGACATAGCTCATGCCAAATGATTTGGAAGACATAATGCATCTATGGTCCAATTTTATGATTTTGCATTTAGCAAACAAACATAATTCCAATGCTTACTGTAAGTCTCTGCCAACTGTTTTGGCAAAGATATCCAGGAAGTTCCATCCTCCACTTCCCAGATAGAAGATCAGGATGGCTGGAAGAACCTGGTACCAGGGCAAGCCCACCAGCAGCCTCAACACAAAAAGCAGGGCAGTGCAGCATGCTAGACGCATCATCCTGAAAGAATGCAAACACATATAAATAGATGCAGAAGGGTCTGCCAGCCCCCTCTGTATCTACTGATCACAAACATTTCAGGCCAAATGACTGAAAGGTTACGTGCACGTTATATGAGCAAACAGAATTTTTGAATCCACTTCCTTAGAACTCAACACCTTAACAATGTTATGGTCTATGGTTTTGTTTACATATCTGCAGTCCATTTCAATCCACTGAGTCAGCTCTGGTAGACTGAAGTTGCGGTGAAGGGTTACCATTTGAAATAGCGGAAATTTAGAGTCTTGGGTGACCTCTGGGTATTCATGATTACAGATGAGATTGTAAAACATTTATAAAATGTGTTAAGCTGGGTGGAACCCTTAAATTTTCTCTTCTTGCTTGAAGGAGAAAACAAAAAGAAGCCTAAAGGCTCTGTTCTGAATTCACAGCAAACAGTCTAAAGTGACAGCAGACAGCGCAACTGGGAAACACACAGTTTCCCAGTTGCCACCTGATACAGCCAGGAAGATAAGCCTAAACAGTAAATGATATCTTCACACCCATGTTTGTTATTTTTTAAATAGCCTTTAAGCACAATACATATAGAGATGATTGATTTCAGTTCATCATCATCAAAAGGCCATTTTATAACCCCCTCAATGCCTCCATACATCTGGCTGTAATTGTGATGATGTTAGCTCCATCATGCAAATTCAATAACTCCACTGCTAAAATATAAACAAGCACAGAGGAGAGCTCTGTGTGGACGATTACATTACCCTGAACCTCAAACAGATCGACGTGATGGGTTCGAGGGAAAGAGATGCATTAAGGGGAGAGGTGGCCACTTCCCGGTAAGAAAAGAGCTTCATCATTCGCTGATGCCGAACCCGGAAATTTTCATGGCGCGTAGCATTGCGGTAGAGGCTGTGGCAACGACAGGGGGAAGGCTCAACCCACTGTTGGCAAGGTTACACCTCACTAACCATGCCATGTGCATTTCAGACGAAGCCTTTTTTATTGCAACGACGTTGGCCAAAATCATCAAACTGATATAGGTTATCATGGTAACAGGCGCGCCAGGGAAACAGGATGCGCAGCGTATTGTGCGCATCGGCTTAAAGGAAGCGGACAGCGTGACACCATGAGCAGCTTCTTTCAGGAGATGAAGATGAGGCATATGGTGTAATCGCACGGTTTGCTTGTCGGGGACAAATGGCCGTCTCAAATGTAAACATCGGACACCCCGAGTCCCGTCAGCGGGTTAATCGCTGACAAGGAGATGACGAGCCGCCGCTGCTCCTCTCTCCTTTCTTCTGGCGAATAATAAACGGGCCGGTCCCTCAAACACCACGCCAATCGATCTGGGCTGAGGCAGGGACCCATTTCCGTTTACATACCTTGCACCTCCTTCACAGCATGCAGGTACGCAGAAATCCCAAACGTGAAAGTCGTTGTGTGCAATTCCACCTTGATCGGCTTACAGGCTAGCCTGGTCGCCCCCCCACTCTCTCCCTCCCTCCGCTCTTCACCGCCGCTCGGTCGGCTTGACAGAGAAACGCACACGGGCTGACACAAGCACTGGGATCCCCCCCTTTGTTAATATCACAACGACCCGCTGCTCCTTCTTCGAAATCGCCTGGCAGTCTCCGTCGACTTTGATCCCACGATCATCATCCGTTCATTGTCATAATCATCAATATTATCACTGGCTTCATTGTAGCCGATAAGCTCACTAGCAGGCGTAATTCAAATGACCTTATAATTTTCTTACTTGCGCCCGCCCACTGCCGTCAGCGTCAAATCAGTGAATCGGGAATAAGAGTTGACGGACGGGTGCAACAGCCAATCAAGAACATGAATGTACATCTTTTTCTACGTCACATCCAGCAGGAGGCGGGTGTTTGCGGTTCAGGAAATGCGGTGTGGCCCAGCAAGCTCAGTTAACGAGGCCAGCACGCGCAGCAGTTTCAACGTGGTTGTGACAAGGCCCTGATGCAAAATGAGTACGCCTCTTTATGCCATTCACTCATTACTCTGCTGCGACCTGCTAGAAATTTTCTTTAAGCCTATGTATGTCAACACATGAGCTCCCGGAGGACTGTGGAATTAGGAAGGGCAGGTTTTCGAACAATAGCGACAGGATTAACCCGTCCTGTGTTCCAGAGAGGACTCGGATCTACTATAACATCTGTAACTTGCCATTTTTCAGTACAAAGGCTAGGTTGATTGAAAATAACATTAAGTTATTTGAACTCCTCGTAGATGTCACATACATTCTTAAATGTACGACTGCTGAGCCAGACAGAACTGCTCTCAAGTGTTGCAATAAAACTTTGGCACCAAACAATTTCTATACTACATGTTGGCTCATGAATAATTGTGAATAATTGTTTTTGCTTTACGGACTGCTGCAACTTCAAGCCAAGAAATGTCCTGTTGTCTACATTTACAGAACACAAGGACGTTGACATTTTACACAGTGCTTATACTAGCAACGTGACATCTCTTGAATTGCACTGCATAACCAGGGTGGATTACAAAAAGTCTACGATAGCAGGCCGTTGAGAGCCACTGGTGCAGGTCAACAAAGGACGCGCTCCCAGTGGTCCCGGAGAGATCTGACAAGGAGAGACTTGTTTGGAAATTCTTGCAAAAAACATGTTAAGTGTAACCTTGGGTCAAATAGTGGACTCGATCTGTGGTAATACCAAGGAGTCACAAAAAGGTGATAAGTTTTACAACACAATTATCATACTGCTATCCCATACACACTAGTGTTTGAGATCTTAGCTGAATGATAAAGAGATGCAATTATCAGGGCAAGAAAATTTGACCAGCTTCGACCTGCCAGTGATAGATTTCCATTCAGTTTCACAAGCCGATACAGATGCCAATCAAGTTAATGAGAGTATCACAGGCGTTGTCAAACTCTTGATAGCAGATGACACTTATCACTGATTCTTAGATTGTATTATGCATGCTATGCTTTTTTTCGGTACATCAAGTCCACCAGAGCTTTTGTTTTTCAGAAGTTCAAGTGCTGACAGACAGGAAACTATAAATATCTGTGAAAGTTGCCCAGTACCCTTTCTTAAATTAGGTGAAGGATGTGAATTGAAACAAAAAGACGGTGTATCTTTATAAATTGTGATATTTAAGCATCTCATTTATTAAATTCATGTCACTTACTGGTAGTACAGTTTAACACTCCAGTATTCTTATCTTTTCTGTAAATAACAAACCAAACAAGCAAAGTTAGAAAACGACTGCCATTTGAGTAGCCAGTACAGACAGGCCTTTACTTTAGTTCTATTTAGGTAAGCTCAAACATTTAAATTAACCCTCAGCAGCATTTACATCCTTGTACACACAGACAGATCTTGAAAGACTGGAATGAACCCACTGAAAGGTTTGAATAGCTAGACTATTTTAAATACCATGCCAGCATAATGGAAAAATCCCAGTGTCCTTTCATTATCAAAATTGTTAACCAAGAAAAAAGGGGACATCAAATCTATTAATAAGTTTGTGGTCTTTAACTTTTTTTTCCTGCAGTTTTCTTTGTCAGAAGAACCGTCCTCACCATTTTATTTTCATTTTCTCTTTTTGCTCAGTCATCCAGTTCCAAACCAAAGTGAGCGTAGAGATCTCGTGTGGTGGTCCCTCTCAGAGCAGCTGCAAGACAGGTTACAGGGTCAACTCCCTCTAGCCTACATTTCAAACAAACCACAAAACACTGAACAGGCCAAGAGTACAGCACCGAATAATTAATCAGGCTAAAGACGAGGCTTGCACTTGGTAAAAGGGGTATGAACAGAAGTATTTAAAGGATATTGATAATCTACATTGTGTTTTATTACCAATATTTTAAAGATTTCCAGTTACTTAGCCCCGCTAGCTGAATCTTGGGGTCGTTAGTATTCTACAGAATCAAACTATGCTGAATTATGTCGGGTCCAGCCTGATAGATAAGTGCTTGGCAAAGAAAGGCAACTAACAAATATTAGACTTTTTATATGCCCTAACTGCCAAGGTCAGTACGAATCTGTTTATCCAACAGTCAAAAAATGAAAACACACACACGGCAAAAAAACCTGCAAATACTTTTTAATAAATTACCTATTAATATTGTTTCAAAGTGTTTTGTTAGTAAAAATGAAGTGAGAATGCTTTCAGGTAGATAAATTAAACTATGCAAAGTGGAATAAAAAAGTACAATCAACATTTGGCCTCACTATTCTTTTTTTGTCTTTAAAACAGAATCAGTCAATACACATGGCATTTAGGTTACTACAGTGACCTTGGAGCACTATGCATAGTTCTTTCAGTCTCAGGTGTTTCTGCCTCTTTATATAATCTAAGACCACCTGTGTGATGTTGACACCACAGTCGTGTGCTACAAAGCAAGCTCAACATAGCCAAGCTCTGATATGTCAGCTGACTTTTCTTTTTAAGGATCAGTTCAGTGCCGCCTATTTCAACAGAGACATCGGGACAGGAGAACAGCAGACAGAGGTCTATAAAGAAAAAGCTGTAAAAGTAGAAGAGTGATAGGTAACAATGCTAGGAGACAAAATGTTACTACACCTTTTACCATTTACTTTTTACATGAACACTCCACATTACAACATCAAAACGGATCCATTTAAAACAACGACAACAACGCATTTATGTCAGACACAATCCCATAACACGATGAAGAAGTTGTGGAAACCACTTTAGATTTTAGCTGGTCACAGTGAAGTTGATTTTCCTTAGTTGATATTCTCCTTGATAACTAGCCTACAAGTAGAGTGATATATTATCTGACCTATGTTGTGCGTATTTCCTGTAATTCCAGCAGTGTAAAACAGACTTGGTAGAAGATTAGATTCAAGCATAAAACATGTAAACATTTTCTACATCACCAATTGAATGCATGCAAATTCCTGTGACCATGCAGCACATGTTGCACTGCTGTAACTTTGCTGTGCGACTTTACTGCAGGCTTCCTTTGGAGGTATTAGTACAGTATAAACATATTCCTTAAGCAGAGAATCTAAAATCAAATTTGGAGCATGTTGTCTTGAAAAGAATCAGTTGAGATGTGGTGCCTACAGCAGATTTTAAATGGAATATAACTCTGAATCAGGTTATGTGTTTAGTTACTATGGTGACCTAACGCGGTAAAAGAGAGCCACCTTTATGGCTTTAGGCTTGTTACAACTCGCTAACTCATTTGTGCTTCACAGTACACCCCTCAGGGCTCAGTGGAGACAATGTTCTGTTGCAGGACTCGTTCTTATTTCAGCAACGGCTGTGGGGTGGATGCTGGATGTCACAATGAATGATAACTTTGGCACCTACCAGATCCGCCTTTAACGATACTGTATGACAGATTAAACTTAAATTCTTGGCATAGCGCCTGGTAATAATAATGATGATAATGATAATGCCAACATCTAATTTAAGCATTTACTAAGAAGGTGGAAGGAGGTTTTAGTAATTACGCATCCTGCTTGTTGTCTCTTAAGTCTCATGACATTTAATTTGAAATAAAATTTAAAAAACTCTCTCTGAATACTAAACTAATTTTGGGCTAAAGGGATAAATAAACTTTGCCATCGTTTGTTATAAGGAGTCTGTGTACCAGGAAAAATGGACAGACTAAAGTTTTGATTTAGAAAGTCTGCATGTTGAATATGTTCAAAATAATCATCTGAGAAGGTAAATGCTATATTTCCCTAATTGTGAAGCAGATAATATCAAATTAAATCCAAAATCATGCAATGGTGATGCAAACACCAAATTCGGTACAATTTGGCCCCTTGTATAATAATATTTTCTGATTAGCCACATGAAAATCACATTTTTCAAGAAGGCAGCCAATATGACCCATGAAAAAGTAGTTTTTGCATTTAATTGCTACATAATTTACTGATTTTCATTATCTTGTGTCAATTTCTATGTTTTGAAGCATGCAGCATTTGCTTACTTTTCTGGTATATTATTAGGCTAGTAGCGCTACTGCATGGGGTAAATGGGGCATGGAGGTAGGAGCAGTGCCTTTGTTTCAGCATTCAGCCACATCCCATGGATGAACTACTGACACTGGTCCTCACCACTATCTGTCATCTGTGACTCCCAAGAAGTTGCCTGTGCACAGCATACCCTGGTCAACAACATTGGTTCGTGGGCTAAACTAGGTGAGGGAAGCACACAGAAGATCCAGTTTATGTGATGAACTTCATTTATAGCTCTGACATTGATGGCATATAAAGTCATAGATAAACTTCTGTTTTCTCAGAGATGACGGCAATAAAACAGAGTTGTTCAAGTTGCTAGCCAACAAGGTTTGTGAATCTGACACAATCAGTAGTCCAGTGATTGCTACAAGAGGGCCTCTTGTAGCAATCACAAGTACCAAGTGCCTAGATGCTGTCTCAGCCAAGAGGTGGCTGACACTGGGGTATACGAGAGATGCAACTCTGACTAGACGTCAGTAGCTCATTCATTAACGCAAAGGGCACCAATGTGTTCATTATAGCATTGTAGACAGTGGGAAGGAAAAACTGAATTTTAACAGGAAGAAACCTCAGGCAGAACCAGGCTTAGAGAAGGGAAGCCATCTGCCGTGACCAGTTGGGAGTGATGGGAAGAAGACAGGACAAGAGACAAACTGTGGAAGCTCAGGGATCACCTGATCCAGCAATAACTATTAGCTTAATCAAAAAGAAAAGTTGTGAGCCTAATTTTATAAGTAGAGAGGGTGTCTATTTCCCAAATCCAGATTGAGAGCTGGTTTCACAGAAGAGGGGCCTGAAAGCTGAAGGCTCTGTCTCCCATTCTACTTTCAAATACCCTACGGACATAAGGACATGTGTGATGAAATTATTAAAACCTTTGTTAAACTTAGACTCCTTCTGAAGCGTCTGACGATGACCTGCATCATCTGAAGCACTTTGTCATAGTGATGTATGACTAAACAAGTTCATGAGTAAGAAGTGAGCCTTGCATGGAGAGAGAAGAGCTATTCCATCATCAAGTGCAGCCCTTAGGGACCATGCAAAGCATGCTGCCTACCAGGCAGGAATCATCTGGGGCTGGGCTAAGGCTGAGGAAGAAGTCTGTACAGTTTCATGGACCACACTCCCTATAATAGCTGCATGCTGCCAGGAACCGACCAAGTATGGATGTAAACATGAGTATAGAGGCAGATACTATCACCATGAACATTTTTGCTTTCTATGCTGTTTTTATTGCTGAAGTAGTTGTTAATAAAATGTTTGCAAAAATGTGTTGATCTACTAAAGACACAACAAAACTGACTGAACATTACTTTCAAAATAATATAATACATATGCATATATATCTTACAGCTAGGCTCTTGATAATGGGAAAAATGAATCTGAGATGTTTAAACTTGTATGTCTGATTTTCAATGATCTTGGTGTCCAATCAGCAATCTTAATTTTTCAAACAGCTAATCAAGTAATTGTGCCAAATTTGGTGCTTGTATCACAATCTGCACCATTTTTCTGTTATATTCTATGACCACCTTTTCAGCAATTTCAGAAGTGAAAACCTTAAAGTGGTGAATATATGCAAAAAAGGGAAAGATTTTAAGTAGCAACATGAACTCAGACAAACAGTCAGACAGACAGACAAATGGACATGAGACAAAGGACATTTGTCTTTAAAGGGTAATGCAGGGCATCTCCTCTTGTCTCCTCACTCCAGGGCCTGCCCACCCAACTCCTCCCTCTCAGAATAACAGCATACAGTACAACAGCAACTCATTGCGTTAAGTGTAGAGCTTTTGTGAAAGTGTGTGCTTGAGAGAAAGAAGGGAGAAGAAAGAATGACGGCACGTCTTTGTATTTGAATATATATGCACGTGTTACTGAATGCATGCATCTATAGACAGAGATTGTAATTGTGTGTCAGCCTGCGGGTGATGAGAAAGACAGCTATTGTGTCAGAGGGGAAATGCCATCTCCGTTCACTAAGAAGTCATTATCATCGTGACTCTTCACTGTACTGACAGAGAACTTGAAGAGAATGCTAATTTAACTCAGCACAGTTTTACTATGAGAGATCACCTAACTTTTCTACACAGACTGTTCATAGGTGGGAAATAAGTATATTGGTGCACTGTACATTTAAAATCACAGACTAAAATGGGAAGGGAACATCAAGATTTTATCTACAATAAAACACACACACCCTTAGGTAGTATGACATGACCGTGAATCACCAGAACTCCTTCCAGTATGAAAACTGAACTTCACCCTACTTACTCAACCTTGTGCAGCTGCAGAACAGGGATACAAAAAAACCCTTATGATTATGATAAATTACAATTACCCTTTTAGTAAAAAGGTGAAATTCCTTTTTTGGTCAGAAAACCTTTTGAACTCCACAAGAAGGGGAGAAATGTGTGGGCAGCATGCCAGTGATGTACAAGCATTATCTGATATGCAAGTTAATTAATTTAATTACTAAAAGTTAGTACCAAATTTGAAACCCATTCAATATTAGCCAATATAATCACTGAGCACAAAAACTACATGATTTTTAGTGGCTGACCTTTTAAAAAAAAAAAAAAAAGGTCAGCCACTAAAAGTCAAGTCATTTGTTTTCTAAAGAGTTTTTATAAGCAATCCCATGTGCAGCATATTATTAATTACTGCATAAGGTTTACTAAAAATACTTCTGTTTCAACAGAGAAAAAAAAAAGCAGGCACACCCCTCTTTGCTGCCCTCCTGTGGCTGACTGAGGAGGTTAAATCTTCCATTATAATTCTTAGTTTACATTTTTTTTAATACTCTCACACTTCTCATCACAATGTACGTTTATGGTTATGCAGCAAATTAACCAACACTCATAGTTAAAATTTAATTCAAGTGGACTTCACATGTCATGGTTGTAAAGAAGGTGTAGTGGATAGAAAGATCCACACACCCCTGCTAAAATGCCCAGTTTTAGTGATGTTTAAAAACAAAAAAACAAAAACAATGACCTAAACAAAAGAATGACTTTAACATTTTTTGAAAGACCCAGCCAGACCTCAGACCCGAATGCAACCGAGTCTGTGGAGTGACCTGATAAGGGCTGTGCATAAGATAGCCTCATAATCTGACAGATTTTCCACAGAGTAGGAAAATATTGGTAAGTTTAGATGTGCCACCCTAAACGCCAGAATGCTCTATTAAAATTAAAGGTGTGATTAAGGGAACATGTCCATGACCCATCATCTAAAAAAAATAAAGGTACTACTGCATTCATCCCTATATAAATATCAGTTTAGTCCATTAGATGATTGCCAGGTAACATTTGTGGAAATACAACTGATGTTACTGTTGTGAAATTAAATTGAAATGGTGGTTTTATAACGTTGTTGTGATGCATCAATGTTAAAAATGGGTCACTTAAGCCTGTTGATAGGTAAGTGGCTGTTAGGCAACATGATGATGTATTAGTACCTCAGATAGATAAGAAGTGTCATGGGACAAACAGAGAGAAATTTGGTGTATTATAATAAGATAGTGTTAGTGACTGATAAACATTTTCATCACTTGAAGAAAATACTATGCCCAGTGTTTACAAGAGTTGATGCTCAGGGGGAATGTTAATTACTGAATCACAGTAATATTCACATCAGCAGTTATAACATCATTAATAATATACCTTTATAATTTTAATTTACCAAGCTTCACTTATTACTACATACATTGAATGCTACTTAAAGCTTGAACTGAAATTTCTTTTTCTCTCTTACCTATACGACCCAGGAGTGACTGCCCAATGTCTTTGATGTCGTTGTATTCATGCAACTTATCAATATGATGCTCCAGCTCCTCTACTCTATAGCCCCTAAAAACATATACGCACGCATGGTCTCAGCAGATTTATGCAAAAGGTCATATGCAGGCAAAGGCACAAAATTATAAACATCTAAAAAAGATAAACTGCTATGTGCAGGTGGACGATTAAATCTGAGTTCTGTTCATCTAATGATTCAATGAACCATCACTACCCATAGCATTCAAGTTGGACCTCAAGACAGAAATACAGCAAGAACAACACAGCTGTACTTACTCAGCCTCCAGCTGTGCTATCTCTGTATCCAGCTGCTCTCTTCTCCTCTCTAGCTCCTCCACCTCCTCTGCAGGGCTGACTTTAGCACTCTCAAGTACTTGAAGCTGTGACAATCATAACAGAATAAGGCATGTGTGGCATGCTATGGGTGATTGTTTGTGTGTGTGTGTGTGTGTGTGTGTGTGTGTGTGTGTGTGTGTGTGTGTGTGTGAAAAAGAAGACAGGAAAGCTACTTACAGGTGACTTGAAGTGGGAATGTATTTTCTTAAACTTTGATAATGGAGTTCTACAAAAAGAAGGAATGAATTAATGATGAAAAAATATGGATACAATTAGATGCAATTATGTTAAGCCAACAACAGCAACAATAGCTTAGTTGCAGTAAAGGTACTCAAGATCGGACAATTGTTTAAGTACACAATAAACACATTATGTCACTTGTGTTTTAAGTTAAGTAAACTTCATCTTAAAACATTAAACTTGGAGCTTTGGCTAGGTGACAGGAATTATATTTTACGATATGGCTAAAAATATAATACCTGCGAGTAAATTGCCTGTTTTTCTTTTACAGAAGCTTGCTGTTATTTTACAAATTATTTTATTTGATGTGTTAAGCAAAAAAGAAAAAGAAAAGAAAAAAAGAAAGAAAACAACACGTAAAGTTTACATGTAAATCAAGCCTCAAAACGTGAACAGAATAAACGAAGCACCCAGATGAACCGCTCGGCTGCAAATACAAGTTGCTCTGTAGTTGGTGGCTGGCGTTAACGCTAACAACAATGGTAAGCTATCCTCACAGTTACCTTTTTAGCTGTCCTTTCTTTGAGTCATTTCCCTCCGGTGTCGAAACTGGGCAGTGACTTTCACAAATAGTTTCAACGGACTGCTCCGTGTTCATATTGCCTTAAGGAATTATATGTGTTAGTGTTGGTTTAATACAACATCGGACAGCTGAACACGGAAAAGGAAGTTTGCAGTTCGCGGCTAATGGTAAACAGATTGATAGCGTAATTTGATTGGTTGTTGAAAACGAGAGGCGGGATTTAGAGACTATTGGTCAACCCAGAGTTAACTCAAAGTCCTCACAGTTTCAGGTGATTTGTTGGGGTAATACCTTATATTTTATTGTTAATGACTGTCCACAGATACTGACGTGTTTAAGTATTTATAATTACATTGTTGCATTCTATACATTATTGTTTCATTTGACGTAAACGCCGCCTGGCAACCAAGGGGACACTGGACTCAGTTCATTTTGCAATTTCCTGTTTCATTGCAAAACAAACAAACAAGCAACAACAAAACATTAAAACAGGTCGTTGAACCAGTGTGCATATATGACCCTAAACACACAGTATGCTCAAATTTGTTTGCAATGTAATGTAATGTGGCTGTATTTCGAAAATGTTAAAATAATAACTCCCTGTATCTCGCAAAAAACACATTTTTGCACGCCTTTTTAAACTGATCCATGCTTAGACATTACTTTATCGGTTTCAAGTGCAAGTTACAAGTGATTATGACCTTTTTTTTTAGTCCAAAAGAGACTTAAAACAGGTCCACGTGCTCCAAAATCAGTCCGCTCCTCAGCCACCCTGCTCCAATTATTGCACCAATAACTTGCTGTTACTGTAACGACATTTTCATTAACAAATTGTATGACTTTATTTTACTTGTAGTTGTACAAGTATGTCAATAGAGTTCACCTGAGGGGTGCATAGTGAGTGACCAGGGCCAGTCCATAGTGACCCCATTGTGTATATTTTTAGAATTTCTTTTTTTATTGACTCTTTTTTTAAATATACATTCTCTTTGAGCTTTATATATATTCTAAAATGATATAGTCATTGGAGTAAAACAGTAGTTAATTAATGTTTCCAGTCACACGTCCAGCACAGATGCCACCACTATGTCTAAAAGGTTCGAAGAATAGTTTCCTTGAAACGCATTGGGCAGTTAATTTTCTCAAGTGGCCACATGAGAAACTGGGACTGTTGTGGCGGGCTGCACAATGGTGCTAAAATCAAAAACTTCAGCTGATTGTTGGGCCCTTCACAACAGTCCCAATCTCTCAAGTTCCCCCTTGAGAAAGTTAATTGTCCACCCCTGCTTTATGACCAAAAAATATTAATATTGCAACGATCCAATGTCTGCACTCACCATCAGATGGCGCTAAAGTACTGCTTAAGTTGACTCCATTATTTCCCTCTTTATCTCATCTCTCACTTGATTTCCTTTCACAGCACTTACAGGCTCTCTTTCATCCCCCTCGTCCCCTCCCATCCCCTGTCTGAAACAACCCACACACGTCTTGACTGAAAAGAATATTGCATAATCAGAGAGATATGCTGTGGCATATATTCATGGACTAATCTAAATAGAGTTTACTCTAGACGGCTCACCAAACAAGCTGCCTCTCAGATAGATTCAAAGCCACCAGAACTCTAAATCTAAATCTGTGGTAGATTATCAAAGCAAAAGGTCACGTTCAATCCAAAAACACACGCACACACAGACACACACTTTTCACCACATATTTGGGCCAGACTTTTTCCAGTTCAGTTCACTGGGTTAGTACAAAAGGACGAGGGATACATTAAAGGATTTAACTCTTAAAAAAACAAAACAAAAAAAAACATCAAATAGAAAAAGTCTTCACAGAGACAAAAAAGCAGGTGAAGCAGGAAGAGAAAGACAGACAAATTGTGTATCTAGGGGGAGCTGATGTTGGGGTGTGGTGGACATAAAATCCAGTCCATTTTGTGTTATGTCCTCGGGATTCATTGCTTATTTATTGGTTGTTATACAGAAACAGAGAGCATGGGGAATGAAAAATTCAGACAGGAGGAATGCCCTTTCCTCCTTTCAGAAATTGCAATATTACACACACTGGGCAGTAATGGCTCCAGCATGCAGTCATGTCTGCGTGTGGGAAAGAGAGATTTATGGAGGATGTCTATTTCTGCCTATCTCTGACACAGCAGTAAAAATCAGAGAGTGATGTGTGTTTCTGTTCCCGACAAGATCATTTATCTCCAAGTCTAAGTTTTGTTAATTTAAGGGAATATATACAAATTACTGCATTAATGATAAATTGCTTGGATTTCATAGCAAGATAACAGTGGTAATGCCAGTGTATGTCTGTATGTTATAATTATACTTTGAGCAAAGTGTTTCATCAATTCATGGTTGGTTTTAAATGTAGGTTGTATTTCTAGCAGCCAGTGTGATGTCCACATTGGTAGCAGAGAGTCTTAGGGATGAAAATCCATCCATCCATCCATTCGCTTCCGCTTATCCTTTTCAGGGTCGCGGGGGGCGCTGGAGCCTATCCCAGCTGTCATAGGGCGAGAGGCAGGGTACACCCTGGACAGGTTGCCAGTCTGTCGCAGGGCTAACACACAAGGACAGACAACCATTCACACTCACATTGACTCGCACATTCACACCTAGTGGCAATTTGGATTATCCAATTAACCTATCCCCACAAGCTGCATGAAAATATAAAGGAATATTTACAAGAAATAATACCTTATGAGCAACCAGCTGTGCAATATTTGGTTACAGTTGCCACATTTGGTCATAGTGTCGATGTTTAAAACCAAAGAAAACATCTAAACTAGCTCAGGCAGGCAACTTGTACTGCACTGTATCATAAAAACGAATATGCCAGACTCTCCTCTCATCATGTACCAAATGCACCCTCCCAAATTGGCAGTGTAATGAAGCTGCAGAACTTCTCATCTCTCCCTCTGACACCATGCAGCGATGCAAGGGGTGCTGTTTCACTCCCTCAACCAACCCAGCATCCACCTGTGAGCACTGGGGTGGAGGGATATTTATTCATCTGTTTCTATGTGCATCTTATTTGTGGGGAGTGATGAGCTCAGTGCCTGGACACCAAACTCGAAGTGTAACCTATTGCTGTAATAAATCAACCATTTAAAATGTGAGTTGTTGGACCGAAGTGCACCTACACACTTCAAGAATACTGATGTGTGTGTGTGAATTTTATTGGAGACATACATGGGTGCATCATTTGATGCCGGCAGCTCCAACAGACTCTAACTAACTGCTTTCTTTCTAACTTTTTTCTGTCTAAATCTCATTTTCTTCAATCCAATATTTTCTTCAATCCTATAAGATACATAGAAGAAAGCATAGTGGAACAGGCCCCAAGAAAAGGAAGTATAAAAAAGGTCTGCCTGGAGAAGAAAAAGTAAATAGGAAGGTGAAGTGCAAGGAACATGACAGTTTGGGCAATGAGGAGGAAAAAGAGAAAAGGCAAGAAGCTTTGGGTTGGAATATTAGCTGGAAAATTTCCTATCTATCCTGTTCATAATTCATGGATTCCCAGCTCCTCCTGCTGGGGAATTAGGGTCAGGGATCGTAACATAGGCACAGAGTAAGAGAAATCTGCAGATATTCACTGGACAGACAGAGTACGTTAGAGTGAGCATACTGCTCCTGGTTGAAGTGGATGATGCAAAGCACACTATAAAACATCAATAAACTTTGAAAGGCCGTGCTACTTACGCTGCAGGTGATTATTCCTCTAAATAATTCATATAGCTTGCACAACCTCTCATTTACACAAATATAGCACAAGTACAGATGTAAATAAATAGCCTGAAGGGATCCATTCAAAAATAGATTTTTGGTATTTGATTAGAATAAATCTTAGAGGCAGCTTGCAGAAGGAGTGAAATCTGTTTATATTTAGCTTTTCAGACCATCATCCGTGCCTTTGTTGATTTCACTTTTGACAGAGCTGGGCTCATAGCTGATCTGTAATTATTCTTACTTTCCATAAGCAGTAATGCTGACATGAAAATGAGATCAAATTTGATCAGACTCTAGCCTTTTTCCCTCTAGAAAATGTAAATGTATAACAAACCAACATAAATACACCATCACTGAACCTTTGCAAATCAAGCTTTTTGCTATCCAGCTGCCGTGCAACTTATGGTCCACTATTGTCTCTGTTGGTGCTAGTATCACTACATATAAATTATGCTGACTGTAAAGAGAAAAAAACACATCTCCTGCTAGTTTGTCTTGTGGGTGGAATGCTAGTGTGACAGTAATTCCCTGTTACAGTGCTGGCAATTCATGTAGAAATAAGTAGGAGTTTGAATATATATCCACATCAAAGGGAATCCATCACAATCTGAAAGGTTTTTCATGTCTGAAGCAGTTCTGTTGTGTTAATGCCATCACAAAATAGCTATTCATGTTTGAGCCAGGGAGCTCTGGATTGGAAATCAGCTATTCTACGCCTCCATCTGTCTGTGTGTTCTGTGGTATGTGCTATTTTTCATTCATGTCCTCTGACTCATCCTTCTAATAACTACCCCTATTTCCTCTCTGAAATAGTTTTCAGTTGTTTTCCTGTTGTATGATTACTTGCCATGCCTCTCTGACTCATTCAGTTTATTGCCCAAATAAAGATTTGCATTTTCTTTTTTGTATCATTTAGCCTACATGTCTGAATGGTTTTTCATTAATCATCATCTCCTAGCCTCTAACTGTTTCTTTTTCATCTGACTGCTCCTGATTCTTGCTTGTTACCCTTCCCGTTAAGTTGTGTTTGCTGTCATGGCTTTCACCTTGTTGCCTAAGGGCAGACAGAACCTGTATATAAACAGACTTTATTGCTCCTGCTGTAGTCCAAGCCTCAGCAGGAATCACTGCTTTCTTATGTTATTGTTTGATCTGTTGCTGCATAGCTGAAATTGATATTGAAAAACAATATTAGTAAGTTCAGTGGTTCACCTTTAGATATATTTACACATGTAAGCTTTACCTGTTTACCTGTTTGCTGTGGTGTCCCCCAGGGATCTGTGCTGGGCCCTACCCTTTTCTCATTATACTTGCTTCCTTTAAGTGCCATCTTTGAGAAATACCATATTGCTTATCACTATTATGCAGATGATATCCAGCTCTATTTTGAGCTAAACGACGATCTTGCTCTGTCTCTGAATAGCCTCCGAGAATGCATGTCTGAGGCCAAGAAGTGGTTGTTGTCGAATTCTCTTATCCTTAATGAGAAGAAAACCGAGATTATGATTTTTGGTAGTAATGCCCTTCGTGCCAAACTCCGGGATGCCTTTGGTTTTCTTAGTTGTTCTCTCTCTGATACTGTCAGGAATCTGGGTGTCTTATTTGACAGCTCCTTTTCACTTGACAAACAAGTGTCTGCTGTTGTCAGATCTAGTTTTTACCAGCTTCGTCTTATCTCTAAGGCTAGGCGCTATATCCCGCATAAAGATCTCGAAAAGCTCATCCACGCCTTTGTAACGTCGAGGCTAGACTATTGTAATTCACTTTATTGTGGTCTCCACTCTTCCCTTTTACAGAGATTACAGACAGTTCAGAATGCTACAGCTCGCATTCTAACTAAAACCAGCAAGTTTGCCCACATTACTCCTGTCCTTGCCGATCTGCACTGGTTGCCTGTCAAATATCGTATTCAATTTAAAATTTTGTTGTTTACTTTTAAAATTACTAACAACACTGCACCCAGCTACCTTAAGGACCTTTTAAACCCTTATGCTCCTGCTAGGGCTTTAAGGTCATCGTCACAGCTACTGCTGGCTCAGTCCAGATCTCGACTTAAGACTAGAGGTGATCGATCGTTTGCTCTTGTTGCACCTGTGCTGTGGAACAATCTCCCGATTGGCATCCGGGCATCTGATTCTATTCATTCTTTTAAATCACAGCTTAAAACATATCTTTTTAAACTTGCCTTCTCCACTTTTTAATTGCTGGTTTGTTTGTTTGTTTGTTTGTTTGTTTGCTGTGACCTATTTACCTCTTGTATTAATTCCCTCCTATCTTTCTATTGGTGTCTTTTATTATGGTGGTACAGCTTTTATCTTGCTATTACCCATGTGCTGTAGTCATTCTTATTGGTAGCTTTTATCTATGAACATAACTCGTTATTTTTATTTATCCGTTATCAATGTTTGAACCTTTTATTGTTTTATGTAAAGCACTTTGGTATGCCCAAGGCTTTTAAATGTACTCTATAAATAAAGATTGTTGTTGTTGTTGTTGTTATGTAAGCTTTAGAGAGCACAATTTTCAGATGGTCCATGGCAATAACAATAATATCCCTCTTTGAGCCAATATAAGCCACAGATGTCAGCTCATTGAGTCCTTCAACAACAAACTGGCAACATACACACCCAATGAAACAGAATTAGATTGCTGTTTAAAAAAAACCAAAAAAACAACAACCCTGAAATACAAAGAAAAAATCATTTTCCATTAGAGAGCAATCTCAACAAAACTATTCCTGCAAGACAAAATTAGTTACATTTATTGCTTGGAGAATTCTCCTCCACACGAAGCGCTTCGGCTTGCTGATATTTAACCTGCATTTAGAAGATCACATGCGACTAGTAGTGTCCAGTGTGCTATACACATTCTGATTACATTAATGCACACTAATGAAATCTTTTTCTGAAAAGCCTCAATTTTGTATAAAACTTCACCGACGCAAGCATCTTCATGCACAAATATGAATGCGGTAAATGACCCCTGAGGTTTGTGACTCATCTAGAAGATGAATGAGAATGAGAAAAAGGAAGATTTTCATACTGTTTTATTAGCAACAATGTGTCTGTCAGTTATATATTAGAAACAAGAACAGAAACATTTTCTGCAGTACTGTACCGAGTCTGAAAAACCAGCTGAATCATAAAATAAAGCAAGTAATTCAAATACTTCAAGGTAAAAGCAACACTGCATTTCAATACACTTGTACACTTGTAATAATAATAATAATAATAATAATAATAATAATAATAATAATAATAATAAATTTCTTCTATACTTCCTTATGGCACTAAATTTCCTGTGCAACTGTCACATAGTTTTAGATTAAAAAATAAGAACATTGAGAACTATTGTGTGTGTCTGCATGTCTGCATGTGTGAGTGTACTTATATGGCTATCTTTGTGAGGACAAGTTTAAAATTGAGAGAGTACTGGGATGGACGTCATTTGTGCCCCTCACCGCTTTTTCAACTTTAACTTGTTGTTTTAACTTGGCTTTAAGGTTATGAGTTGAATGAGGTTCAGATTACACAGGTAAGGATTTGGCAGCTAGTTGTGACAGTTAGGATGAGGGACCGGGGAACGTAAATGAATGTCCTCGCAAAGTTAGATTTACAAACGTGTGTACTGTGGCTTAGTGTATTTGCATGAAAGCA
Source organism: Maylandia zebra (assembly GCF_041146795.1). Classification (NCBI taxonomy): domain Eukaryota; kingdom Metazoa; phylum Chordata; class Actinopteri; order Cichliformes; family Cichlidae; genus Maylandia; species Maylandia zebra. The sequence continues at coordinate 42,411,377 of NC_135173.1, read as the reverse complement.
CATTTTACAAAGGAAAAAAAACTTTAAAAAACCCCCAAATTACTCACTGTTTCACAGTTTGGAAAAAACAAATGAGTAATTTAAAAAAAAGACAGAAAAAGGGAGAAGAAGTACAACAGCATTTACCATCCATTTGCAAGAGAGTGGTAGGTGGGTCCAGAAAGAACAATCCAATCAACTTCAAGTCCCTCCCACAACCACGGGCATTTCCTCTTTTGAATTCAAGCAGTAAATGATTTAACTTATTATTAGTGTGTTCTCTGTCCATAAAAGTCACCAACTGCTCCTCCAGTCAGAAAATTAGCCCTCCAGCCAGGCCGGTCAGCCAAGCGCAGAAAATAAAAACAATCCCAAGAAGGAACACTGAGTACCTTGGAGCAAGAGCATATATTCCTCAGTCCAATGAATGGAAAAAGGGGAGAGACTACAGTGTATGTTATGGCCTCTTAAATATTTATAGATGTGCCTTTAAAGGTGAATCTTTAGCCCAGGAATCCATACATCAATAAATCAGACAGAACACAAAGAATGTAGTGAACGTTCACTAACTTCAGTGAAGAACTATAATCGGGTTCACATTGGAAGCTTACGGTGTTGCTGTAAAAATGTTTTGTGTTTCTGACTGAGTCAGTGTTATAGCATTAATTAGTAAAATAAACAGGTACAAAATAGTTGCAAATCCATTTTCTTTGTTATTTAATCTGTTTGGGTCATTCTTTGCATTAAGACAAATTTAGGTTAAAGAAATAATATAATCGCTTCACCCCTTACAATAAAATGTTATTGCAGCCCACCTCTGGGTTCATTGTACACATCGATGACCTGTTGTGTATAACTGGATGGAATAAAACTTGTTAACAATTAATTGAGACACACACACACACACACACACACACACACACACACACACACACACACACACACACACACACGCTTGCCGGTATCTTCACATATATGCACACAAATGAAGATCAAAAACCTTTTTGGCACCTAGTCCACACTGCCTGCAAGAATGCAGAGATTTTTCTCTTCTGAAGTGTAAAATACTGTATATACACTGTGTTTTGATGCTCCAAGAAACCAGCCTTTCGTCAAACTATGCAACTCTATGAAAGGATGAGGGAAATCTTCTGTGAGCCCTTTACGTCTTAAAATGTTATGGCATAAGTTACGTCTGTCGAAAATGTCTGCGGGGTGGCAGCTAAACACAACAACCCGCTCCCTCCTCCACTGGCTGTGAGTGATATTTCATAACCTCTATAATCTGTGGATGGAGGACCAGACAGATAATCCCATCATAAGAGAGGGAAACACTGGACTTTTCCTAATCATATTTTGTTTGCAGCAGCTCTGGAAGAGAGAAATCCCTACTGAACATCATTTTGACACATCATGAATCTGCCTATCCTACAGGCCACGGTAGAGGAGCCCAGAGGAAGTAGGGCAACACAGACTTTATCAGATCATAAAAGAAATTAATTAATCTTTAAAAAAAAAAAAAGATTCAAAACAAGTTTATGTTGTTGGTAATTTAACATTTTAAACACTTTGTCTTGGCCCAAGTGTGAGGACCTGAGCATAGTACCTTTGAAAAAACTGTCCTGAGAGCCAGCTGAGTCCTCCATTCTGCAAAAAGTGACAGGTAGAATGAGACCAGACTAGATCGGACTACACAGGTCAAGACGACAAAAACACAGTCTCACTCAAGCCCAGTCCAGCCCAGGCCATTCAGATGAATGTAAGAATCAGCTTAAACTGAGTTAAACCTTACCCAGCTAAACATCAGTGCTGATGCTACAGCTGCGTGTGAACATGTCCCTCATGGTAACTGAACGGGCAAGGTTTGGTTTACGATAGTTTGAAATGTTTACAGGCACTGGCAGGTCCAGATCCTGCTGCTGGACACTGCGATAGCTGATCCGGTCCCCTCCGTTCCTCAACCCATCTGGTTGGTGGTGGAGCTGCGGCTGAGGTGGCTGGAGGTAGAAAGGCATCTCATAGTGTGTACAGGATGGGCAGAAGGTCTGCGATCGTGTCAGTTTCCTGGCCATTGGAGGGGTGGAAAAAAGGGCAGGGCCATTTGGGATGGAGGAGGCGGCGGCTGTAGCCGCCACAATGTTGTGATTGGAGTGAACCGGCGGGAGGTGAGATGTAACGGCAAAGTCTGGCTCCTCCTCCTCCGACTCAGACTCTTCCTTCTTGCAGCAATAATACTGATAGAAACAGAGGGACAAAAGTGGGAGATGGGCAAAGATGAAAAAAGTGGTGACGAGAGAAGAAAGAAGAAAAAGTACCAAATGATGTCAAATGTGCACGAGAAAGAGCTGTCTCAATGATCACTCAATTATCTCTTGAGGGGTTCTCTTGTGTTGTAAACAGACTCCAGTTTGCAGCTGAGGTATTATGGTTGTGGTATGACCTAGCTTTCAAATTAATTCCTGGCATCTTGCCATCTAATATCTGCTGTAATTTGGGGATTACTTTTGATCCAGAGAAATGTTGTCAGGAAAGGATCTTACAGTTTCCCTTCTAGCTATGTTACCTGGGTTCCCAGAGGATCACGGTAAATGGACTGCATTTATGTAGTGCTTTTATCTGAGAAGCTTTAAACCTTGCTTCTTATTCATCTTTTCACTCCCACAGCACACACACTAAGTTACTATTCATAGGCCCCTTCACTTTTTGTACACGTAATATGAATTTAACTAATTCACACTTAATAACAATGATTTTGGGGGCTATTTTCTTTTAAAGAGAGAAATGAAAACATATTTTTAATTAAAATGATTTTGCTACTGCACGACAAAACCGGTTCAGATAAATTAGAACCTGAGGGAAGTCTACCTGTGGCAAACTCCCACAGGTAATGCTGAATGTTAGCATGAAAATCGAGAAAACTGAGGAATTCTCTGTGAGACAAGGAGCAAATGTGTAAAACCATTTATAAAGCTTAGGCCTTAATAATTGTGATATGAAAGAAGAGTGGAACCACCAGGTATCCTCCTCGAGTTGATTGTTAGGGAGGCATCCAAGAGCTCAACCTTCACTTTAACAGCTCCTCAGCAGAGACGGGAAAGACAACTACCTCAGCAGCAACTCATCAACCACTGCTTAAAGATGTCCAAGTCAGTACATATGGCAAACACTTGGCCTTGTTTATTACCTTGCTAAAATGAGGCATGGTTGTTACTGTGCCAAAAATGACAGTCTCTACTTTCTGAAGGGAGAAAAGAAAGACGTGTCCCAACACATACTGTACTCCAAGGCTGTGGTTCACTACTGAAATCTTTGCCATTCTGCCTGCTGTCCACATCTTGCTCAGTTGCACAGGTGTGGAAATGAATGCCAGTATTGATGTGTGTCAGCAGCCAACAACGTTAGGTAGATTTTTAGCTCGCCTACAGACCGCTGAAAACTACTTTAGGTGATTGCTAAGATTCCTTTCCTGTTTTTCATACAATTTGTTTGGTAACAAAAAATGAAATAAGATTGTTCAAATTGTGATGAACTTACAATAATTGTAATGAGTTTCTAATCCTGGGCTGACAGAGCCGGGGGTCTTTGTCCTCTGTCCGTTTTATGTTTTGAATGATCAGTTGTGTAATTAAATTTTTTTTTTGAAAACCTTGCTCTCAATTGGTTTTCCGTTTCCACTAGAATCAGATACAATTGACAATGCATTAGCATAGTTTTACAGATTAAAGCAGCATAATTACTCAACTCAAAGTACAATCTCTTACCTGCAGTTCTGCAAAAAGTAAATAGAATGAACAAAACAGATGATGAAGTCTCACCTGCAGCCTACAGTAGCACAGTACTGCGATGATAAGGAGTAATATAACCGAAGCTAGAATTCCACCAGTGATGACCACAGTCCCGGCTGTCATTCGAATTGCTCTCCATCAACACCCTGCAAAGAGGAAGAGGAGGGAAGGAGGGGAAGAAAGGAAGAGACAGGGGGTGGTGGTGGGTGGAAAGAGTTGGAGCATAGAGGAGGGTACGGGGTGAAATGAAGGAGCAAAAAGGCACACAATTCATCAGTTCAGTAGCTTCATTAAGTAGATTATAACTGTGTGTCATCTCAGTGGTGCTTATTGAATTATCCAGCAGCTAGGAGACATGTAATAGAATCATCCCACAAGTGCTGCTTATAATATAGACAGCATCTCAGACTGAAACACGAAGTGTGTGAGTGAGGGGGAGAATCTGTTTAGCGGGAGGACGGAAAAAAAGGATGAATTGCAGAAATGTCGAGAGGAACGAGGTAAACGGTTGCACAGATAGATGAGGAGAGATGCAACTACAACAGGGTGCAGTCAGTTTGGAGAAATGACGCGGCAAGTAAAATTTGCAGTCAAGCTCACCGAGATATTCTTCATGCTGCTGTGGTTCAACAAAGAACTGATAGGAACCCGTCCAAAAACAATATAATGTGAGGTGGTGTGCAAAGCAGATCATCAAAAGATCAGTCAGCAGGACTGTTGCAAGTAAACAGCCGTGACCTGTGAATTCGGATATTAAGTCAAAGGTCATAGCAAAGAGAAATGCAAATGCAAACCCAGGAAATTTGAAAGTGGATTTATTAAGTTATAGCATATTACAGTGCTTCTTGTATGTGATTCACAGCTTCCAAGCCACAAGTCAGATTGGAGTATTTTTGATCGATACTTGTTGGCTGAAATTTCTTGGTTTACATTTCACATTAAGGTGGAAATTATGCAGCGGGAATTCTACAGAATATCATAAGAAGACAGGTCCATTAGCTCCGTGGTTCCATTTAAGACGCTAAAATAGTGAAAGTAATCACACAGTGGTGTATAATTCAAATGTTATTATTCAACCTCAGTGATATGTAATATTTTTGAAAAACCTTGAAGGCACTTATCAGATGAGGGCACAGACCTTTTCCCTTCATTATAGCCGCAATCTGGAAGTGTCATAGAACCACACCAACACACTACATTGTGGATAATTGCTTGAAACCAAAAATAGGCCAGCAGGCTTGTTGCTAAGCTATGACTCATTGGTGCAAGCCATTAACAGCAACAAGCACACTGCAGCATAGGTCTATGTTGTCAAGATCTAACTTGAATGTGACATGGGCAAACACTAAAAAGGAAATACTAAAAATAAACAGGACTGCCACCAAATCTTGCAGTATCCAGTTTACCCTGACTTCTGCTTTCATAACATGATGCGAGCAATGCTGAGCATCCATCAGCTTACTCACATTAAGTTTACTGTCAGCTGTGTGTCACTGGGCATTTGGTATTTAGTATGACACCTGACACAGTGACCTTCTCACACAGTCATTAGATTTAAGTGAAACTGTTTAAACCGTAGACTGTATAAAATAATCTCTCAGCATGATGTGAGATGCTTTATAAAGTCAGAATAGATGTCTCTATGGTAGCTACCAGCCCTATCGACAAACACAGCACAGCTTCTCCTCACTCAAGCTTCAATTCAGCTGGACTCTAATTCAATCTGCAGGCCGCACAGTACACCAACCAAATCAATATGGAGGACAAGAAAGAACAGAGCGTTTTGGCCTTAAAGGCTTCTAGTTTAATTGATAGGGAAACGAGGTGATTCGATGGCAATATGGTTGCCAGGAAAATAAGAGAACAGGATGTTCAGGTGGCGCTAAGCAACGTTTGTGTATCAATGTTTTGCACCTTTATTTAGTAGAGTGCATAAGAAAAGTGACAGAACAATGACAGTGGCTAGGCTAAGCCTAGTAGTTTAATGATTTGCGTGCAGACTATCAGACCTTGAAATGTTTGAGTTTTATTTATTTATTGATGAGCTTAAAACTACACTAACATTTTGTTATTATTGTAAAATACTGTAAAAATATACCCTGTTTTATTTGATTTTATAACCTGCAACCTTACTTTTTTTTGGGCCACTCTTACTGCAGGAGCTCTTTTGGATGATTGCAAGCAGCTGTTTTAAAGACCAATTGTCTGCCACCTTCCAGCTTCAAGCAATAGATAAGCTGAATGAATAGCAAGTCAACAAAGTTAAATATTTATCATCTTTCTCCAGAATCTGTGGGCAATATCCTGGATGTTCATGGACAATATGAAGATGAAAGCCAATGTTGCTCTGACAAAAAAAAGTTTCTGCCTAAAATATGATATGCTGGTCTTTAATAATCAGTTATTATTAAAGTTAAAGACTTCTTAAATAATAAATATATAATAATAATGATGATAATAATAAAAAGATGGGCACATGAATTAAAAAGTTATATGTTTAGGGTGCTGGGGCAGTATAAATGAGTATTATTTAGTCTGCAACATTTACCTGCATCCTTTTAAGACCACAGGACACAGCTTTATAAAGGTGGAATTAGATTTAAGGACGACTGAAGACAACATCGCGTAACAGATGATCCCACTATGTGTGCAGACCTGTGTGGCCTCATTTAAGTAACCAACACAGATTCTCAAGCACCTAATAATTAGTGCTGCTTATACTCAGCAGTCTGAATCCCTTCAGTGCAAACTCATCATGAGACCAGATCATCAGTGTTGGGCTTTTAGACCTTAATATCAATTTTCAATCTGAAAACCTTGACTAGTGTCTTTTTTGTTTCACCAGCAGATGGTGACATAGAGCAGTACACGGCCTACAAAAACAGGTTTCAAAAGGAAATGATCAAAATTACATTTAAATTTTAAAATAAAATACTAGAAAGTTAGTTGTTTTTTTTGTTTGTTTTAGAAAATAACACTTGTCTACAGACAATTAAAAATGCATCCTCTAAATGTAAATGAATCTTAAAGCCAAACATTAAGCTCAAACAAGACTGAGATAAAATTCCAGTTATAGTGAGATAAATTTACAATGAAAAGAACAGAAAATAAAACATTCCAAAAGTATAAATAAATACCAGTGAAGGAAAAACTGAATAAAAGCTGTAATAAAGATTAAAAGAAGACAACACAAGTAAGTCAAAAAAAGAAGAAACCACTGACTCTGCATGTGGGATCTGCTCAGAGAGCATGCTCCAAAGTCAAGGAGCCCTGATCACAAAAGTACAGTCACAACCACTTTTATATATTACTAACTATTCTGCTAGAGTGTCTGTATAGGTCCTCTTTTTTTTATTTGTAGGACTTGTTTATATTTTATGAATAATTTAAAAAATCAAACCATAGAGCCACGCTCCAAACAGCTGCCTTGCGGTCATATGTCTTATCACCATCTGTCAGAGGTACCAGGGGGATCTGCCAGGTCCGGGATCCCCATCGTCAATCCTCGGCATCTCAACATTGTGTGAGATTCTCAGCAACACCTCACACATCAGCACACATCATATATAAGCATGAACAACGTAAGAGAAAAATTAGCTGGACTGCCAACATTAGACTGTTGCCCTTAATAGTCCATATGTGAAATCAAATGTTCCTTACATGTGTAGGTGCATTATACAGAAAAGTTCCTTTGTAAAAGACATTACTGTTGTGCCAGTTGCAGCTTGCTTAATTGAAGTGGTTTGTCAGGCACCAGGCCAAAAGAATGAGCACATGCATGATCAGGACTGCGTGCACATAATTCTGACTCGGTGTCATACAAATCCTTTTCTGTCTTGTCTCAAATGATGATTTGTGGACTGAGCTGATTTCTGACTTTTCTCACTGATATTCCTTCATGAAAGTTATTATGGTGTGCACAAAAACACACACACACACGTGCATGTAGCATTTCTCATTCTGCAGGCTAGGCTGGTGCTGTGTATCTCCTGGGGCTACATTAATCAGATCAGTGTGTGAGCGATGTGTTGCAGCAAGGCGACAAACAGTGTTAATTATTTAACCACACACACTCACGCTCGTGCGCGCACAGACGCGTGCATATACGCAATCCAGACCCCATTGTGAAATAGTGAAATACTGGAGAGAGGCAATCTTGTCCACTCAGCTGCTTTTGCTGGTATTCGTCCACAGGAATGACAAGAGTTAGGGGCAAAAGAAGAATAGCCGTGTGCACACTCGCACACAAACACACACAAACACTCACATGCAATAATTTTAGTAGTAGCTAACATGCTCAGACAGAGGGCTTTGGAATAAAATGCCACGCTTCGATGAAACATGGCAGGGATCACAGCAAAAGGTCTTGCTTGGAATAATGGCTGCTGACAGGCTTTCAGTTCAGTGGGGAAGAAGTACGCAGTAGGTGGTGGATTCGAGTAACACACACAAGAGACGATAACATGCCCTGAGAACAATGGGAAGAGCTCTGTTATAATGGTAGCTGTCAAAGGGTGATTTTACACACATTTACAACGACAGAGTGTACCTACACATGGTTTTTTACGGAAATGACAAGATCCAAAGCCTCCTGAGAAGTATGCATTATTTAGCGAAAGAAGTGCTCACGTTTCTGCTCCAGTAGCTCCAGTTTTCAATCTCACAATCTTAACTGGTAACAAAGTTCCAAAATATGAATATAGGGACACGCAGAAAACAACAATGCCTCATCAACTCTGTCTGATTACAGTTTTTTGGCCCGTAATGAGTCCTTGCTCTTTAATAAGCTGTGCAATCAGGGAGCATTCAACTAGTATAAATGACATAATTTCAACCTGCAGGATGTATACTTTTATTGGAAGACATTATGTCATTTTGTTCGTCATTTCGTTTTGAGGCTTTGGTTTCTGTATTAATTTTGTAAAAAGCACATCTTGTGGCCTTACTTCTCCATTTTTGTACCTCTCTTCTGTCCTCCTGCCTGTGACCTGGAAAATGAGGTCAGAAACTCAATTCCTGAAGTGCATCTCAAAGAGAGAGAAGTTTTACGGGAGAGTGGGGATGCATAGGTGTATCATTTGCAAACGTTTCTTTGAAACCTGTGATCTAACAGGCATGACACACACAGAGAAAATGTGTTCCTTTTGCATTCATAACTTTAATTAGTTATTTCAGATGATTCCACAGTCAAAATTTCTGCCGACCACACTGTGAACTTAATCAAAAGTAATGCTTCTAATGATGTCATGATATCAAAAAGTGAAATAGAGAGAAATGTAAAAGTGGACAGCACATTGTGTTACTTTAAACTGGAAGCTTTGAATCAAGGATTTCTCATTTTGTTAAAATGAGTCTTGTCGTCGACTGCTCTGCTCATGTGGCAAAGGTAAGGATGGAAGGAAAAATGAGAAAAGAGAACAGGAACCTGTGTTTGTTGGCATTTGTTTTTTCCATGACATCTGTACTTTTGTCTTTTCATCTTTCATCTTAATCATTTTGTGTTTTTATGCTAACGTGTCCCCTCGCTTGCATCACTCGTGTCTGTCTCTCAGATCACAACTCCTCCCAGCGTAGATGTGTGTGAGAGATGCGTGAACTGCGTGCTTCCACTGGATCAGATTTGAAGGATGTCAGACATTTTTCTTCCTATTATACAGTGTTTTACCACCATAGAGCAGCTCTTATTGATAGATAGATAGATGTTTGTGTATCTCTGTGAAATCTCTTTGAGCTGTATGTAGATTTGCATATAAATCATTCACTAGCTGGGCCCACGTCCTCATTTTAGGTTTGACAGCGTTTTAGTAGCTTGCAGAACTGGGTGAACCTATATAGATGAAGGAGCGTGTTTGGAGGCGTGGTCCTGCTCCTGAAATTCTAATACAGCATCTCCAGAAATTGTTTGCATAATCAAAATAGATAATTACTTGTTATACATTTTCTTTATCATGTTTAAAATTTAGAGTCACATTGGGGCTAGGGCCTTTCCATTTGACAAAGGGGTAAAGGTGGGGTCACCAGTCCATACCCTCTTCTCAAAAATTCTGTCCTGGATGTAAATTTGTGAGAAAGTGCTGCAGATGCTACCCGGTTTATTTTTGAATTACTGACACAGCCAGATTGTCTGTGTCCCCCACCGCTTTCTCTATCAATTTTAAATAGGAAAGTCTTGTACTGCATAACCCCCCCCCCCCCCCCCCCCCAACAAAAAAACCCCCAACTGCAACAAGTTAACATGTCAGCTGAAACTGAAGACTACTTGTATTAGCAAAATATATACTCTGACTGAGCTGTGGGTAATGTTAATCTGGATTAATAATGCTCAGTATCAGTCCATCAGTGTTATAGGAATGCAGTGATTCTCTCGAGTCTATGAGTGTTGCATTAATCTTTTATCTATGGCAATCGATGAACCTTATTCCTACACTTCCAAGGTTAACTTCTGCAAGAGTATGGCTGTGTAGATTGTTGCAATCAAAGCCAGTTTTTTTGAGCAATAATCATAAAATTCAATGTGGCAATCAAATTTGAAATATTGAATTACATTTAAAAAATTAACTAAAAACTACATGAAAAACTACAACTTAAGTTTCTAGTTTGTTTAACATGTGAAAGCACATGCAGGCAGTGACAAATGTTAAAAAATTCACATCCACTTTTCCTAATATGAGTTTGAAGTGCACTCTTTTTTCTTTTTCTTTCTTTCTTTTTTTTTTTTTTTTTTAAATGGCTTCTACTTTTTTCCTTTAGCCTTGTTAAATGAACCTGCTCTACATTATCCTCTCGGGTGGCACTGACCCTGACTGGCATTACTCAACTCTGTGTCCCTGACTCAGTCTATACCCGCATAAAATATCACCTGGTGCACAAAATATCTTTTGCCAGCATTTGTGTCCCTGCATCCACCTTCAAGAATAATGACAACACACACCTATCCTGAGGTAAAGCTCAGGATAACTGAGGTGCTTTTTTCTTTGGTAGACAGCAATCGTTTTCATCCATCCTGTGTGTCCTAGCATTACCTAGGCAACATGTCTGTAATTAGTGCCCCTCTATGAATGATATATCATAAAAATGGCTCTTGGCTTGTGTGAATATAGCACCATGAGGACATCTTAAGGACTTAACAGTGACCTGGGGGTCTCTCCATTTAATTATACAGCTTGCTAAATGTGTCTCATCTATCTAAATGACCTTGCTTAGTTGTTCTTCCAGTTCAAATTGCAAACTGAGGTAGAAGGTACTCCTATAACTTTAAATGTGTTGTGCAAGGACTAAAGTAATGGAGCATGACTTTCCTTCCTTGCTAATAGCATTTTTAGACGTTGACTATTTGTTTTTTAACAGCAGTCCCAATTTATTTTAGGAGTATATATTTGGCGATGTCATGGTACAATATCATGATATTATAATACTAGTATGATAGTAATTATGCACATCTGTTCAACTGCTTGCTAAGGCAGATATCTAAACAGTCAGTCATATGGCAGCAACTCAGTGCATTCAGGCATGTAGTCATGGTCAAGACTCCAAAACTTCAAACTGAACATCAGAACATCAGAAGGGGGAAAAAGTGATTTTAAATGACTTTCAACATGGTTCGGTTGTTGGTACCAGGCAGGCTGGTCTGAATATTTCAGAAGCAGTTCTCTGGGAGAAAATGTCTTGTTGATGCCAGAGGTCAGAGGAGAATAGCCAGACTGCTTTGAGCTAATAGAAAGGCAACAATAACTCAAATAACAAAGTTATGCAGAAGAGCATCTCTGAATGCACAACACATAGAACCATGCTAAACCACTTTTATCATACCACAAAGCAATAAATCACATCTTGAGGTGGTTTCTTGAACATGACAATGAGTTCAGTGTACTCAAATGGCCTCCACAGTCACAAGATCTCAATCCAGTAGGGCCCCTTTGGAATTTGACAGCTGACAAATGTGCAATGACTGTGTAATGCTATCATGCAAATATTGACCAAATTCTCGGAGGAATATTTTCAACACCTTGTTGAATCTTTTTCATGAAGAATTAAGTCAGTTGTGCAGCCAAATGTTCACCCAGCCCTACTAAGCAATGTCCTGTGAGCATATATTACTCCAAGTGCTTTCAAAGCAGCACCATCCACTTCAGCATTTATCAACAAGAAAATGCTAGGTTTTGTCTCAGTGTTTGGAGAAATCCACTACAGATAACGACGAATAATAATAAAAAAAGGATGCCAAAATGTTTGCATATCCCTATGCTGAAAACAACAAACTTCTCATTTGGAGACACTCAAATGGAATAAATAATATCACTTTTTGTTCTGATGAAGCTATAAACAGGCTATTTACCTGTTGGATACAAATCTCACTGATGATGTCCTTTTACATTTACAATCCACAGGAGGAAGCCATTAGTTCTAGTGATTTCATTATAGGTGTTCTCTTGTGAGTTGCTCAGGTAAAGTGTCTTAATCACATCAGTGTGGAAGAAGCACAGAAGTTAAAGTGCACGCAATTCTGAAAGATAGAGGCAGACACACTTATTCCCCACACTTCTCAGCAGGGTGTTCAAGGGTCTTGAACAGTGTAAAAGCTATAGTTTCCCTTTTCTATGTGGATAAAAATGGGACAAAAAAAGTACGACATCTATCTATCTGTCAGTTTATTGTTCTGCCCTCTCATATTAAAGGAAATTAGCTTTCATTTTCAAATCATTTTAAAATAATTGCATACAATCACGTTTTGTCAGCCTGCCACTGCACTTCCTACTCCTCCCCACAGCCCTACCCTGTTCTACCCTCCGCTGTGAAAATCATACCACTTGTCTGTGAATGACAGGCTGTAATCTTGATGCCACAGAGAGCTGAAGTCGACTAACAGATCTTACAGTCGGTTGAAATCATAGCTGATGAATTGAAAAGCAGTTGTTAGTCCCGCAAGTTAGAAAGCTTTAAGTTCCTGTCAAGAGAATGTATGGAGTACGTATGTGTGGAGAGAAGGGTTAAAGTCTTAGCACCAAGCAAAGCCCCTTAATCGAGGTGGGGTGCACATATAGATGCCTATTCAATTTGGGTCACTTGTTGGTTACACTGCTTCTGGTTTACTCCTAATTCATAAAAATGGCTTACAATCAATTTTGACTTTGTAGTTATGCATAGTTAGTAGTTATGCATAAAACCTTGCTTTGATCTTAAATTAAATTCTCCAGCTCATCATGCAGTGATATTACAAGTTGAAATGCTTTAAAGTCTGCAGTGAACTTTGCACATGCTTTATTAACAATGTGAGAGGAATTGATAATTAAAGATGTTAATTGCAAGGTGCAACCTGCTTTGAATTAAAAACAGGGTGCTAGTTTTATAGATTCAGTTATTTTCAGTTATTTCAGTTATTATTTTTTTCCACTGGGGAATTGCAATGACAACAGAGACAGTTTGCTGTAACACTCAGAGCTCTGTTAGGACATACAAACACACACACACACACACACACACACACACACACACACACACACACACACACACACACACACACACACCTTCCTCAAGGCTACATAGTTATTATGCCTTTAAATACATATAATTCCATTTTCATTTCCCTTAATTAGCTAGGAAGCTATTAAATGACCTTTGCTCCTTGACACTCGGCAGTGAGAAATTTTATCCTACTCTGCTATGTCTTCCTGAGCAAACAGCATGATTCACTGAATTTTAGCTCTTGACCTGGGAGCCGGTTAGTTAGTTCTGGTTGGCTGGTGAGAAATGCATCCGTGCATCTCAGAGAGGCCGTCTACTGACACGTATGCTCTAACACATAAGCCGTGATGTCAAACAACCATTTCCAATCTGTTGGAAATGGTTCAAACTTTCTGCTTGAAGTCCCTTCACAGCTCAGAGGTAATCGTAAGTTTGGGCTTCAGTTTTGTTAGGTGCGGTGCATGCAAACCCCATGCTGTGTAAGGTTTTCTTGCATGTTTACGCCCAGTATGTGACAGGTTGTCAGTTTGTCAAAAAGAAGCGTGTGGTGAACAAAAGCACATGCCCACATTGATCAGTCCAAGGTCCTGAAAGCATGAGTGACACAAGTAGGATTATATGAGTGTATAGTTTTTGTGGCATTGCAGTACTTTTGACTTTAACTTAAGTTGAAGCAACCTGAAACGCTTCACTTTTACCAGCATAAATCTCCTCTCTTTGAAATCTTTTCAACAGCCCACGCAACACTTTCCATGTATTTTTCCCTCCTTTCTCTAAAAGGTATTCTCTTAAATTCAAAAACAGTCATGTGTGTGGTCCTTGTGTGAGAGAAGGGAGGGAGGGAGGTTGTTGTTACAGTCTGAGTCCTCAACTTTTCTTCAGCCAAGGACAGGCAACCCGATCGCAATGTCCTCACACTGGATAATAGATATTTCATCTGATATTTCATCTAAATGTATGCATTAAATGTACCATGCAGCGTCTGAGGGACACACACATTCACATACATCTAGCCAGATACCACGGTAAATGTAGTGAAACAAGAGGTAATGAAGGTCAATTCACATTATAACAGCATACTCTGATCATCATAGCGCTAAGTTCTCCAAAACCCCAGCTGTTGCTGTTGATGCCAACATATGGTTTGTGAGTAGAAGAGAAGAGAATCGGTGTTGAAAGAAGGCCCAGTAATCCCCTGCTAGTGTTCCAATGTTTTTGTTATTAGTGCATGTCTTCACAGTGACTGGGTTGTAGCTCAACTTTAAATAGGCTAAACTGGGCTGTGTATACATTTTTATTTTCTGTGCTTACCAGGAAGCTTTCTCTAAGGTCAGCTCTTCTCCTTCATTAGTTTATATCCCCATTACTCCTCTTTCCTTTTTTTTGCTTTCCACTATTTCTGTCTTCCTCCACCTGCTCCTTCTGCCCATTCTTTGAATCTTTAGCTTTTTCTTCCATTTACCATGCTCCCTTTGTCTCCCTCTCTACTCTGTGCTCAGCTGGTATACACTGCCTTGCAGTGGTGTGGCCTGTTTTAAGCATCACTTTGAACAATAGTGCCATTTACAGGCAAATACACTGCAGCTGACACGGAGATGGATAGATCCTGCTGTGCAACACTTTGCACATTCTGAGTCTGTCAAACAACCACATTTACAAGAAGTTACGTAACTTGGAAAATTCTCGGGAGGATCGCTAGTTACTACACATCTGAAGCACGGGTGAATTCATCACACAGCTGTGGCAAATGGGGGGAAAAAATGCCCTATGGGGGCTCATATCCACCAGATACACACAAAAATATACACAGTCACAAAAAAATTAAACTGTGACTCACATGAATATTTTGCATTGACACAAAGTTCCTCTGCTTTTTCTTCCTCCTGAACATGCCGCTTTAGAAACAATATACTGCTCACATCTGTGTGATTGTAGCATCAAGCTTCTTTCATTAAAAAAAAACAACTTGCGTTTTTTTTATGCATCTACTGCAGCATTGATCTTTTCTAAAAATTACGTCACAGAGGTGCATGTGAGAATGCAAATGTCTTAAGCAGCTGGATCAACCTTCCAGCTCCCTACTTCAAAAATCCATGCACCAAAGTAAATTCAATGGAGAAATTAGCAGAAGCAGTAATTTCGGGGGAAAGGCACAAGCAAAAGGAGGGTGTTGAAATACAGAAATAAGCAGAGAACAAAGAAGAGACATACAAAGGTTGCATAGGGCGCTGTCAGAGGCTGAGACGAATGCTCACGTCTAGTGGAACGTAAAGATGGACGGTTGAAGGAAATGTGCTAAGCTTAAGATTGGTGATGGCTTGATTGTTAGTGCTAATGGTCAGCGCTCCAGAAGCAGTGTGTCTAAATGTATGAATGGGTCTCCAGTTACTATGGCGACGGGGCTATTACAGAGTGACATTTTAGCATCGCCTATTTCATTTTTTGAGTGGGTGGTTTACTGCTAAAAGTTTCAACCTGACTGTACCTGAATTGACTTCACCCAGTTCACTCTCTGTATGTAAATCTCCAAGCAGATCAAAATGAAGCACAGAATAATGAAAAAAAAGAGTAATACAATACAACACATTGGAAAGAGAGAACAAGATTTATGAATAAGATACTCTCTTCTAATGTCTACTTTTGTCTTGTTTAATAACTTTTATGGTAACGCAATTCACGACATTGCTGAGCTTGCTTGTCTTTCCTTTTCGCGTCATCAATTTCCAAAGGAGTGTGCAGACATTTGGCACTTTTTAGTTTCAGATTTAACATTAACAGCAATGCTTGCATGCTCCAGTGATGAGCGTAGAGGCTTGGGAAAGAGCTTTGGACCATGAAGCCTGTAATGAGAACGCCCCGAGGCTCCCTTGCAATGAATACTGTAGATTACAGATGCAATGCAAATTGTAAACTTAGTCTGAGCAATGTGCCGCTTACCATTAGGTTTCTTATGTAATATACATACAGTGCTGAAGGGCATAGACAGGCCACTAGCCCAACAGTTGAAAAATGTTGTCTCTTTACAGAATGGATCTTATTTTTGTAGCTCGGGTCTTCCAGCTGAGTCATCAACACTGATTTTTAGCTGGTAAATTATCAGGGAGATTCCCCATTTTTCCTTTGTTATCGTTCCCTTTTAGGTTTTCAAACTGAAGACAGTAATAGAAGTATCTCTGAACAACTGCTGCCAGTATCAACTATGATCTTGCCTACAAAACCTACTTAACTGGTGTTTACGAGTTTGTAGATATAATATACTGGAATTTGTTTTAGGTAAACAACTGTTTGTTTACAACTTGTCTGACTAAAATTGACACATTTGTGAAGTAAATGTAGTGATGCTCCCTAGATGCTACTGGATTTTTGTGTAAGAATGCCACATTAATAATTTATACATATATACCGTATTTCCCGGACTACAAAGCGCACCTAAATATTAGCCGCACAAGCTAAAATCAGGGGAAAATCCTGTTTTGTACATACATTAGCCGCACCTGACCAAAAGCCGCAGGTGTTTCAATGTTGACTTATCATATGTAAGAGAATATGCACAAAGGCAATTGTCAGGAAAGAGATGGCTGTTTGGAGACATCACTTTTATTAATATTTTGAAAAACAAGTTATGGGTACATATTTGCACATGTAGTACATAACAGTAGCCTACAGCACACCAGAAAAATAGATTCAGACTACCTTTTAGGCTCAGGTGCAGTGACACAGCTTTAACAAGAAGAAAAGTCAGTCATTCACCATCTTTCTCTTCTTCCTGCGCACTAAAACCACCAAAGTCCTCTTCTCCAGTGTCGGATACAAACAGGCTCAGGATGGCTTCGTCATCCACTCTTCTTCTCTCCTTCGTTGTCACTTTCAAAACCAAAGAAATCCTCATTGTCAGTGTCAGAGTCGAACACCCTCAGAAGGGCCGTGGCGGTGTCCTCCTCTCCATCATGCAGCAGTCCAGCCCTTCAAAATCCGTTGGTGATCGTGGATGTTTTCACACTTTTCCACGCTGTCAGAATCCACCGGTGGAGTTGGGCATAACTTGCTTTTTGGGCATAACTTGCAAGTTTATCGCCGCTCATCATCCACGCCTCCCGCTGAATGCGTAGCGCTACTTTGAAGTTTGTTTTTCGCGCTACTTCGTACGGCACTACGTTGCCTGGCGGACGGACATGTGACTAACATACCACTCTTGAACCCCGATCCTTCCGCCAGGCAACGTAGTGCCGTACAACAGCGGAACAAACAAAACAAATCGTCTTACGATATCACAAAAATCATGGACAATCCATAGAAAAGCCGCACCTGACTAAAAGCCGCAGGGTTCAAAGCTTGTGCAAAAAGTAGCGGCTTATAGCCCGACATTTACGGTACTTATATTTACACACAGTAAAAACTTGGTGAAATTATTTGTGCTTGTCCTTTATTTATATCTTTTCTCATATGTTCCCCCTTTTTATTTTACTCATTCTCTTTCGCTTTCCTTTTTTCCCCCCGTTTCTTTCTCTTTTTTCTTCCACCTGTCATTTCTGGCTTTGCTACCCTGTGCCTATATAAATGAGGCATATGGTAAAGGAGAAATTGGCGAACACATTTGCTTTGCCTCTTGGCAAAGCAAATGTGTTTGGCACAGCAGTGCATTCAGACCATGATTGCTGCCTTCTAAACCTCGCTGAAGATGATTTTGCCAGATATCTAAGCAACACTGAGACTTGATTCAAAAGTCAAAGGTGAAAGGTGCCTCTTCGGTCTTTGAAAAAACATGGATAAAAAGATAATCATGTGTGTTTAAATAGTGAGAGGACATCGCGTCCTCTTCAATGTAACCTCTTCAGATGACCAGCAGATTCAAACCCAGATCCCTCTTGCTGTGAAATAAAAGTGCTAACCACTGCAGCACCCTTGTATGGAAGAACAGTAAGTTATGACTCTCCAAAGGCATGCACAAATATAATAGACAGGGATTGTCATAAAAGAAGCACAGGATTTTTTTTTATTTCTCCACACCCTTTTCATGTTCTCTTTCCACACCTCCCTCACATTTCGTCTTCTCTTTTGAATGAGCTTCAGTTTTTTACAAATCACTCACAGGGATGAGTCCAGCTGACCAACAGCCCGTGTGCACGTATGTGCCTGTGTCTGAATGTGTGTTGGCCACACTGTGGCTCTGTGTTGGAACACATCTGTGCCTGAGTGGGATGTGTGAGCATGTCAGGGTGTAGCTGAAAGGGGAGAGCAGAATGTGATGCTGAGGGGGAGGGGACGAGTGATGCATGGAGGAAGGGCGGAACGGGTGGTGACTGTTTAATATGATCAGTGAACAGCAATATTCCCTTCCCCCGGCCTCAACCCATCCACTCCAATCCCCCTCTCCATGTCAGCCAAAGCATAGCCATAATGATTCCCTTTCCCAATATAATGCATTTTAACAGTAATTAAGCTGATATGTGAATACACTTGAAAAAGCCCACGAAAAAGTAGACGTGCCTCTGTAACTGCATTCACACTTGTCTATTCAAGCCTTCCCTGCTCCTTCTTCTCTGCTTCGCCATTCCTTTTGCTCTGTATTCTATATGCTCTTCTCTCTACACCTTTCCTCCTCTTTTTTCATCACCTGTTTGTCTTTGAAATTTGCTTTTCCATCCTACTCATCCTGCTTGTCCTTCAGCTCCCTCTGTCCTCCTCATCTTGCTGCTGCTGTGAAAACTATAAGGCTTGTAGAGCAGCAGAAGACAGACAAGTCTCTTATGCTCAGAGGGGGACTTCAGTGTGTTTGAATGTGTGTTTGTGTGTGCACACATGCTGGAATATAACACCTCTCCCTGGGGGCCAAGGTTAATCTGAGGGCCATTGAGGAGGTCGCTATGGGAACACAAGCCCCACCTTATTGTTGATTGTTTCAGGCCCTCTAAAATGACAATCTATATTTTTTTTCTTGTAAGAAACTGACTAGCTTAAAGTAATATGGTAACATGTGACAGTAACAGTCTCAGATTCACAGAAGTACCAGTGAACTGCCATGTAGGCAAGGTCTGCAAGTTATAACTCTAAGTAAGTGTCCAACCATCACTGTTATAGCAAAGCTGAAGTGCAGCAAGTGCAGGTGAAAGTAAGACATTTGGAAATATGAGCTCAAGTAAACAAACACACAGAAGCAGTGACTTCAAGTTAATTCTGCGGATATAGCAAGACAGTAGAGAACAGTGATTATTGCTTCGTGGGTAGTTAAAGCATCCAATAGAGCTTAACATAAGACTGAATAACTTTTCCTTACACTCCTCTGATCCCTCCAACCATCCACTTAACAGCAAAAACATGAAAAAATATGGAATGAAAGTGATTTTAAAAAGTTTTAAAAAATACTAAAATAATTTCTATTATTAGACCAAAACACTGTTAAAGCTTGCCCAAATTCACTGGTTAGTTGACATTTTAGCTGGCTAATTGCTACTACAGGCACCATAGTGTTTCCAAAACAATCACTAGAGGGTGGGTTGCGTCATGTGCGCCATTCCCTAAGGAATTTTGTCATTTTAACTCCATGTAGTGAGATATTTTAGCATTGCGGGGCTTTTATGCTGCTGGAGATCCATTTGCACCAAGCCTAAAAATATCTGCATACAACAGTTTGGATATGACCATAGCTAACAGTTGGTGACAGTAGCTGTGGCTCACAAGCCATGCTGTTTTGTCAGCTTGTGGCAAACCAGCCAGCCAGCATGTGTTTTATACAAAGCACTGAAGCTGCCCTCTGCCTTTACCCTTTATACTGTGTCTGTACATACAGGCATCTCTCTGTGTTAAATTACTTAAAGATTTTGAAAAACACTCCACATGTACACAGTGCATGTAAACAACTTTCAAGTTTTGAAATGTGGAAAAGAGTAGACTTCTCCCAACCTAACATATGGAAAGTATCTGCCTCTCTCCGTGGTGCTGAAATTAGAATCTATCTATCTATCTATCTATCTATCTATCTATCTATCTATCTATCTATCTATCTATCTATCTATCTATCTATCTATCTATCTATCTATCTATCTATCTATCTATCTCCATGTCTAAAACAAAAACAACATGCGTGACTTGATAATCACAGTCGATAAAGAAACACAAAGGAAACATCGTGGTACAACACAATCTTTCTTCCTTCAAGGGTAAAGCATTACCTTCAGAGATAAGAGGAATTCGCCGGGTCACATTGAGGGTAGGGGTGGCTCCTTGGGGCTCAGGTCCCGACCTCGGCAGGCTGTAGTCTGTCACCCTCAGTGACGAATAATGACACCGGTGAATACGCCGAGAAAAAAAAAAGCCTCCAATGTCGGTAAAGATATGAACTAAACGCTGAAGTGCCTGCGATCAAAGTGGAGCTGGAGTTCGACTCAGGTCAAAATAAAACCCACCGGGCCTGGTTCCTCTTTAGTTGATAATTAAAAACTAGCAGATACGCCCTTTGCAAACAAACAAACAAAAAATGTCCACCTTCAACATTCGTATTCTTTGTACTGAAGACTACTTCTTCACGCACAGCGTTGCCATGCAAAACATTTTCTTTCCAGTTCCCGACTTGCAGAGAGACCACTGAAAAGCACTCCGGTAACAATGGTATGATGTGATCTGTGGAAGATGCTTTTGAAGCAGGCAGGCAGCAGCACACAATTCCATCCACCGATTGTCTGGAGTTGTTTGAACGGTTCCTACTGGTTAACCGAAGCTGTCCGCAAAATAAAACACTCCTACGCAAACATCATCATCAGCCTCGGCAGCATGTGTGTTGGAGGAGGAGACGGGGTGATGCGAAATCTCGCCATCTCTATTTCAACATCCAGTTCAGTACCGTCCAGGGAGGTCGAGGTCAGATATTTGTTGTTGTGCTACTCCAGGTTCCGCCGGATTTTCCCCCTTTCTTCCTATTCACAGTATGATCCGCATGTGAACGTTCTCGCTTAAAAAATGCGACTAAGCAGCAGAAAGCCACAAAGTCTCTGCAGATAAGTGGTCACAAAGAGTATTGGTAGCTGTTGGATTTCCGTACGTTTGCTGATTCTTTCAGAGCGATGTCCGGAACTGCGCGGAAACGAGTAAACTGCGCTTTAAATCCAGAGGTGGCTCAGTGCCTGCACACCCAGAGACTACTAAATGCAGCCTGGAGTGTACAGTCTGGGAGATGGCGCTTTAGTCACAGGCTCAGATTGGCTGTGGGTGCTTAGAGAGAAGGGGGGATTTAAAAGAGAGAAACAACATGCTGTTGATTTTCGCCTTCCAAGTTGACGTGCGTGAGGTGAGGCATGCAAAGCTCCTCTGTTAAAAGATGTCACCAAAATTTCTGAAGCCCACTTACAAACATGCACTGATACACAACTGCATTGGATATAAAATTAGTTGCATTATCACTTGTCCAAACCCCCCCCCCCCCCCCCCCCCAAAAAAAACCCCCAACAACAAAAAAACTAACAGCTGACAAGAGCATGGTGAGGAGGTGGCCAGAAGTAACCTTCACTATGTACACTGGGACCCTGAAACTCCTGCCACATTCAGGGGAGGAGATTAATTAAGATTCCCACTTACAGTGACCGCAGTTAATCATTCATGCTATACGCTTATGCTGCAGCCAAATCTATAAAGATAATTTAAAAAATTACACGTGTCCTATCCCCATGGTTCAGCCAAGTTGGAAAAACAAACCGTTCCTCTGTCGGGAACGAAGCATTCATTAAACTCCACTCTTTTCTATCATCGTTGTATTATACTCAATTGATATAGCATTTGTATTTTATTTTATTCTATTCTATTTTATTCTATTGTATATAGTATTTCATTTTATTCTGTTCTATTGTGTACAGTTGTGTACATTATCTTTTTCTTATCTTATTCCAGTGTTTTTCTAATTTTTCTATGTAACTTTGCACTATCTACTTTCTGCTGTAACAAAACAAATTTCCCTCGTGTGGAAGTAATAAAGGTTATCTTATCTTATCTTATCTTGTCTTAGAATCCCACAACTGTCCTGAGAAAAGTCCTTCTTTATGTGTCCCTCTGTAAAATTCTCCTTATTCAGTCCCTAACAAATCCTCAAGACTAGAGGACATATTAGGACATATCTGTGGATGAGAAAGACTGTATGAGATCCATATGTGCCACAATATTCTCTATGTTGATCCGCCTCTGAATCTAAATTGTTTCACCTCTTATTCCCTCCACTTCTTTCTCTCGTTTCCTACCTCGTAGTCCAGCCTCTCTTCCAATTATCCAATTCACCCTAAAGCTGCTGGCTTCATTCGTTTTGATCAGACAAGAGGTAGTTTGCTATCATATTAAGGATAGCAGTGTGACTTTTTATTGCATTCATTTTTCTAAACTGAAAGCATTGGAGATTAGTACACTTTGAGAGTCTGCCGTGTTGAAATATTTATACAAGCAGAGAATGAGATGGCTGCTTGGAGTGGTCACGTCAAGGTGAATTTGGCTTTTATCCATTTCTCCCTCTCTCTCTCTTTCTCTCTCTCTCTCTGTGCATGTGTGTGTGTGTGTGTGTGTGTGTGTGTGTGTGTGTGTGTGTGTGTGTGTGTGTGTGTGTGTGTGTGTGTATACACACTTGCAAACAAGGTGATGTGTGTCAGAGTGGCCAGTCTGTGAAAGCTTCTGCTTCTGATTCAGTAGCAGAATTTAATAAAAGTGCACTAAGTAACATCAGTTTTGTTGGAGTTTAATTCCACATCTTAGTACAGTCCTCTTCCCCCCTCAAAGCTGGATTAGCAAACAGACAGGCAAAAGTGGGCTACTGCCTTGGAGCCCCACACCCTTAGGGGCCCCGAATCACAGGATCACTGCGTGAGCATTTGAAGTCTAAGTGACACTATATGTAACTTTAGAAAGAAGAAGTAAAACAATCCTCGTTGAGTAACAGAAAATTGAAATTCACAATCAATAAAACAATCTTTCTCACTTCGCTACACTCTGGGGCTTGATGCTCCAGTTTTGCTTACTCTGGTAGCTCATTGTGACTAACATTAGCTAACTTTAACACAGTCAGTATGTGCCAGTTACACAGCCTTTCCCTCATTGTCACTTGTTGTTGTAACAGTCATTGTTCAGCAAATATTGCATTACTTTAAATACTTCAAGTATGATATAACTCAAAAACAGATCCCATGCCAACAGTAGAACAAATGTATTCATTTGATTTATTGATATTAATATGATCTAGTTTAATTTCCCATCCAGGGAATGAAATTCCCTATAGTCACAGCTCATTAAATCACAGCAACAGAAGATGATGATGCAAGACAATGACATGATTAAAAGACTACATGTCAAATCTTAAAAGTTGCACTGATGTAGAAAACTGAAAATATTCTCATATATTCATAAAGACTAGAGTAGAATAGAGTAGAGTAGAGTAGAGTAGAATAGAATAGAATAGAATAGAATAGAATAGTCCTTGATTGTCACTGTACATGTACAGTGAAATTGTGGGTGCTCCACACCAACTGTGCAGGAAACATAAATAATAAGACAACAGGAATACATAACAAACTAGAAAAATAGATGTAATACAACAGAAAGGCAGACATTAAAAGGACAGGTAGCAAAGTGAATGTAGTGAATGCAGTACAAACAGATGTCACTCAAAAGAAAAAGTCTATTGTGAGATGCAGGGCTGTTTTCCATTGCATTTCTGCTTTAATTAACTTTTCCACTGTAGTGAAGTACAAAACTCTTTTTTCTATAATCTTTCATTCATTGTGCTTCCACACAGGCTTTTGTGTGCTTAACCCATGAGAAAAGCTGGTGGAGGGAAACACATTTAAAGCCTTTTGTGATTTTTTATTATATAGTCTTACATTGGTAAATGCCCGTGTTAGTAATGGACAAAGTTTTGTATAATAAAGTCATCTTCTGTATAATTAGTCCCTGCGAGGCCAAAAGGCTTCAGTATGCTCTCAATGCTGATCAAACCTTTTATCGACAAAGGGCAGCCAATGAGGGGAGAGTTGGCTTAAAGTGACGATGTCCTTAAAGAGCGGCGAGCTAAAATGGCTAGACCAAACCAGAGGCATATGGAACCAGGACAACCACACCATTAACAGCCCCCAAGAGTACCAAAGACCCAAGGCGACACATCTTGGCAACACCTGCAACATCCATCCAAGCAGGAGAAAGAGGGAGGCCCCAGATGGGGTGTCCACGGCCAAAGGGTGAGAGTCCCAGAGAACAATAGCAAATGGGCAGTCAACCTTACTAGAGGCCAGCCACCCTGGTACGAGTTGAGAACCAAAAAGGACCTGCATCTCAGGGAGGGGCAGAAGCATCCAGCAGGGAGTGGTGACCATGTCCCAGGGATGAAGGCTCAGCAAGCCCCAGACCCAGCCATGCACACATACACTCATACAGACCCTTTGCTCATTCACCCACTCTCATCCACCCACTAATGACACACAGAGAGACATAAAAACACATGCACACACACTCACCCTCTACTTTCAAGGTGTCAGCAAGCAGATGTGCCCTGAACCAGCAGCAAAGTTGGAGCTTTATTGTTTGGGAGATGCTGCAGGGCTTCTGAAAAAGATAAATCCAGAGCCAAAATGTCTTCATCATTTAGTTTTTAGAAAATCATTGCATGGTGCAGAGGTGTTGGAGGCAATATGCGCATTGATCTAGACATGACATAGACTAAAAACCTCATTTTTTTTTCAAAGCAAACATAATCAGACAAAGAAGCCTAATTTATTCTAAATCTGTTCCCCACTCCCCTCGCCCTTTCCTTCCAGATCCCAGCTGACTTTACGGCGTCTCATCTTGTTTTTGTTTGCTGACACATCAGTAGTGGCAGCAGAAAGATAAGTGCGCATGTATGAGATATGAGAAGCCAAGAAGTGATGGGAACAGAGTGATCAGTAGTGAATACAGAGCAGTGTAATGGAGCAGAAACAGGAGGCTGAAAAGTGGTGGTGTGAAAGATAAAAAAGAGACAATTATTTTACAGAAAGAGAGAGATGTAAAGAGAAAGAGAGAGAGGCTTACTGAGCCTCAAATGAAGGCCAGAGACACTAAAAGGACACACAGATCTTTTTTGCCTCAGGGAGTAACAGAGTTTATTACATTAACCAGCCTTTCTCATCTGCTGTCCGTTGTCTGCTCTGATCTAAACCTTTCTCATAATGAGTCTCTTCTGGGAAAAAAAACGTAGTCAGAAATCATGTGCAATATTGAATACACAAAATCTGCATATTGATTGAAGACAACTAGCCCCTGATATTTAGGGAAAGTGATTTAATTACGTCTATAGAAAAGATAGACGTGCGCTGAACCAATGTGGAACAGAAATTGCATTTCCTGTAAAATGCCCATCCATCCGAATAGCCGGAAACCAGACTAAAAGTCAGTACTTTAATATTTTTTGTTTTTTTTGGGGGTGTGTACAGTCAGAAGGGTGCACCTGTACCCGAAACCTGAAAGTACAGCCACTGGGTTCTGGATTACACCCGTATAGCTCACCAGTGGCTCGTTGAAATGTAAAAGGTCATATATAAGGGGAATACGTGCCCGGCATTTTCCTGTAAATCTTGCCAGCAGTAACTTCCAGCTAGCCTGACAATCCTTCTCAAATATCATCCCATTATTTCCTTATCTGATGCAAAAATACTCAAATATATGCAGAAGGTAGAAATACTGTGATAGCAGTCTTTCATTCTTCCAATTCGTCCTCTATTTTGCCACATGCAAACACAGACATACACGACACACAAACAGGTTTCCGCAGGGACTTTTCTAACCTTTAAAACCATGTCCTTTCTGCTTTTGAACCCCATAATTGACAGCTTGATTAGGTCTTCTGCAGCCTCAGGCAGTGGCTTAAGGAATGGGCCTAATAAGTTAATGCCCTGTTTACTCCTCCCGAACCGTTTGCTGCCCCCTAAATCTGCTTTTTTAAATACCCAAAAAAGCTAGGTATAAAACAAAATTTTAATATGATACATGTTTACCGAGCAAAAAGACAAAGCGACAAAGATGGAGTCAGCAATAAAGTTTGGTTAGCTGAAGCTGATTGTCGCTGATAATGTCCATGGTTGAATTTGGATCAATTAGGGTCTGGCAGATGTGCAGAATCATGGTTGACCCCAGGGCCTAAAGAATACAATCCAATTTTCCTCAACAAATGTAATACCATTAGGCTGGATAAAAACAGACAAATCACTAGGGAGGAGTCTCTTAAAAACCAGAGAGGTGGATGAGACAGACAGAGACCGGGCAGTTGCTCAGAGACAATACCCAAAAAGGTTTGGAGACAGAGAAACCTAAACACTGGGAAACTGGTGGTTTTTAAAAGAAAGTCAAACTTTTCAGAAAACGAGAGCCTGAGAGGATAGAAAACATGTGAAGAAAAAACAACAATCCTCGAATGACCACTGAAAGGGATTCTGCCGTGGCCAGAATGCAAAGAAGAGAAACACAGTGAGTGCTTGAGTTTGGAGAATTTTACAGCTCTGGAGAAAAAGTTTCCACAAAACATTTTGGATTGAACTCCAGTTCAACTTTGGTTAAAGAGAAAGAAAATAAATAGAGGTGGAAAGAAAACCTGAGAGACTCTGTTCGCTGTTTTACTGAAGCTCATTACGATCTGTCGTTGGGGATGCGGATCTTCAGCAAAAACCTTCGCCTTCAGGACATAACCATCATGTATTTTACTGCCCTGGCTGCTCTAATGGTCATCTTGGTGGCTTCTTACCAGGCGCCCAGCAATGCTGTTGAAGTGTCCAGCCTTAAACCGAACCCCTCTCGCCCTCTCCCACCTCTCCCCATGCCTTTCCGGGTGCCCCTTGATCCACGTGGGGAGCTCCAGCTGGCTTGGAACGTCAGCTACACCAACCAGGAGATTTATATGGAGCTGAGGGTTGCAGAGCTCAGACACGGGGTGGTCCTGGGGATGTCCGATCGGGGAGAGCTGACCAATGCTGACCTGTTGGTACTGTGGGACTCTGGAACCCAGAGCTACTTTGGAGTAAGTAAACCCTAGATGTGTGTATTTTATCTTCATAAGACTCTGTAAAAAGGACTTTAATTTTAGTAGGTAAAAGAGTCTATCGTGCCCCCTTTGCCAATTTTTATTGCAAGTTAGCTTGCCATATTCATAAATGCTCAGGGATTACACAGAAGTCCTTAAAGAGGTGAGATTTTCCTCTTTCTCAGAAATCATCTGCCTGTGGTCCTTGGAGTGTGAGATTGGTGTTTTTCCAGAAGGAGCCGGCGGATGGTGTGCTTCATGATCACATAGTCACAAAGGATGCAGGCGGTCTGCACTAATTGGAAATCACTCAAACAGCACTAATAGCTGAAATTCATCTGGGAATTATTAGCAGATATTAGCATATCAAAGTTGAATCCTGTGCTGATTAAGATGTGTATGTATATTACCTCATTTTCTTTTTGCCAGACTTGAGCCTTTAAACAAAATCCAACTTTTTCTCTAATACGCTGTCCTTAAAAATAATATACATAGCTATAAAAATGTTTGGATTTACACTTTCCCCCCTCTTTTAGTATTCCTAAAGAGTTTATGTGGAAATATTAACGAAAGCACCAGAATGTGTTTAGATTCTCATTCCTTCTCCTTTAGATATTTTTCTTTAATATTTTATAATAGTAACATAAGAACAGAGTCTAAGTGGTGTAGTTATCAAAATATGGAATATCACTTATTTTTCAGCTACAGGCAACACATGTGGTGCTAATACGTTCCAATAATCCATATCTATTACAGACAATTTTCTTGTTTCCTTCAATAAGATGGGGAAAAAAATTAAGTACAATACATTTATTTTACATATATATCAACAAGCTGCATGCTTTTGGATCTTGACATGGAATTGTCCAGTTTAAAATGGGGATACATGTAATAAGAATGTTTATGAATTAATAAGGAGTAGTGTAAAATTTAAACAATTTGTATAATTTATACTTAATTTCAAAGATATGCCTTCATTTAATTCTGAAATATTTCCATAAATGTCGGTGTCTAGCATTCCCACCTTTTAAAAGCATCTACAATCTACATGTAACACTCGCATCATTGTAAGTCTTTTCTTGTTCAATCGATTGCCTCCTGTCGGACTTTCTTTCTTCTCCAGTTCCATCGTTCTTCCCTCAGGAGGCCAAAATTACCCACAGAAGAAAGGTCACTGCTGTTCCACTGTCTCCCTCCCTCCCTCTCTTTCTTGCTCCCTCTCAGGCACATACTCACACACACACGCGTACACGCACGCACACACACACATACACACACACACACACGCACATATATTCACACACTTTTCAGTGACTGGCTACTCAAGCTTGAACCATTTCTGTACAATCAGGAACTCAGAAACTCCGGACTTTCAATAGATTGATGAAAAAAAAAAATCTCTGCTATGATCTTCACAGCAGTGTGTATGGAAGATGAAATAAACACACAATAGAACTTAAAGCTAAAAGAAAGAAAACAATAAGACATTTAAAAAGCTAAAAAACATAATAAATAAGATTTCAAAGTCCACAGAACTCAAAACTTGTGGGTCCAGCAGTATGACAGTTATGAACAGTTGTTAATGCAAAGCCATTTACAGCTGCTATATTAGATATAGTAACATTAAATAACATAAAACAAATGCAAGTACCGGTAGTTTGGAATTTTTTTCAAGAGTATTAAAGCAAATATAAACAATGAAAAAAAATTGATAATGGTCTGTACCAGATGACGATGTGTAAAGAGTCCTTGGAAATGATAAAACTACAGAGAATTATCAGTTTAGTCTCAATAGCTCTTCATCTGTATCAAGCCTGTCATTCTTTGGTTGTCTGTTCTGAAATGTTATCTTTTTTTTTGTTTACTCTCATTCCTTGTGTAGGATCATTCTCACCTGCGCTTGGATGGAAGCTCTAAAATCCCACCTACCTGCTCAGGGGGAAAAGAGGATGTTAGAAAGTGTTGCCTACCTTGTGCACACACTGGAGCATTCAGCAGCTAAAAAAAAGCTAGCAAAAGTCTCAAGTCTTAATTTCTTTATATGACACTAGGAAAAAAACCCTCACAATCAACATTAATTTTACCCACTGCATTTACCAACATGTTTATTGTGTGACCCAGGACTGAAAGACCTCTATCATAACTTATACACTGATCTGTGCTTTTTCAGAGGGCAGGGACAAAAGATTCCTCCACTCATTCACACGCAGCGGAGATTCCTTTAAAAACAACAACAACAACAAATAAATAAAAAGATTAGATAACACATAAACTTCAACACTTTTTAAAATAGTTGTATAACTCTGTGTCTCAGCCATCTGTAGAGCTCACAGCTTGTGAATTCCACACATGCATACATAGCACATATTGTTTAATGTGAACATTTTCCCCCTGATTTGTACATACTGTATGTTTTCAGAATTGCTGGCTTTAAAGTCTATGAAGTGTGTGCAGAACAGTTATATAAGAGCGACAGAGAGGGAGACGGAAATAAAGAAAGAGATCTTAGGTGCTATTCTGGCCAGGTATGAATGTGAGAAACATAACAGAAGTGGATAGAGCGAGCTGAGCTGCTGCAAAGCCCCCTGGCAGAGAAGTAGAATATTGTGTACACCAGGCTTGGATGGCTCTAAAACACAAACTGGCACACTTTCAATGATTTCTCTAACTGGATTATAATTACTTGCCAAACAACTCCAAAACTTTTTCACCACTTAAGAAACAAGCAGCTACATGCTTTGCACACACTCGTAACTCTCTCGAAATTTGTTCATTAATGGCAGAATAATGAAATTCCCTGAAAGAATGTAACCTAGACTAACCCTCAGTTAAGAATAGGTTGCTCAGTGTTGACTCTAACTTATCGCTGTGTTCTCAAATGTTTTGCTTTGCTATTTGTTGCGTGTTATTCAAAACCTAACCAGACTTATTCTGTCTTCTCCTGCAGGATGCTTGGAGTGACAGCAAGGGTCATGTATCACTAGACAGCCAACAAGACTACGACCTGATTGAAGCCAAACAGAAAGCTGAAGGATATTACCTGCTCTTCAAAAGACCATTCAGTACCTGCGATCTCAGAGACTACGTCATAGAGGTGTGAAGAGTTTATATTCTTAGTGTATGTCACTGCTCTTTAAAGCTCTGGTACTCAGGAGAAACCTAGTAAGAGACTCTTTCTTTAGGTGGTTTATTTATGAATTTGATGGTGCAGTTCTTTTTCCTTTTGCTTTCCTTTTTAAAACCAAAGGTTATTAAAATATTGCTCACACTGTTAATTACAGTTTTCAGAAAGAGAGGCTGGCTATCGTCACGGCTATCCCACTAGAATGCAGTGAATAAATAAATGCATAAAACTCCCCAAAGCAACAATTTATCTTACAAACTGCTAAATCTGAACTGCTCCCCCAAGTAAAGGTGAACGGAGGAAAAGGAGTGCACGCCAGAAGTCATCAGATAAACTCAGTTAGGAAATTAGCAGGTAAGTTACCTATTACTGAAGAACCGCATAGTTATGGGTGTTGTTCAAACTGAAAAAACCTCCCAGTGGTTTTCAGCAAGCCCTCAAATTCTTAAGCAACACAAAACTGATTGCACATACTATAAAAGCATTTTAAATGACAAACAAGGTTTTAAAAAGGCAGTGAAGTCCTCATGTAAGCCAGGATATTTAATAGTCTGTAATTTGTAAATCTAAAAACCTTCCCGTTGGTTTAGTCTCTTTTGACTGGCGCCTCTTCACATTGAAAGGAGATGTTGGCAATTCAGCAGACGTGTAATGTGTCATTTAAATTCAGACAAAGATGCATGCTGATGCTAATTTGCCGCTCATCACTTTATTTACTGTAAAACCTTGTTTGTCATATGTAGGCTAGAGGTATGCTAATTACCTCCTGTGATGGCTAGATACCATCTTGACCACATTGGAGGATTGGAGGAGAAAATTCCTGTCTGTGGAACAATGCCAGAAAAGAATAATTGATTCAATGAAATCTGTTTAACTCCCTGTCGAAACTTACTTGAAGACGGCTACGCTGTAAGAATAAATGCATTTTAAATATTGTTTAAAAGACAGCGCCTCTAAACTCTTCTATATATTTTTTAATTTATATGTGTCCCTTCTAAGGAGCACTCTAAACAAAAACAATTGTGTGGTATCGCAAGAAATAAGTGGTTATATAAATATATGAGTATACATAATAGTTATTATTCATAGATACCTACATCCTAAGTTCCTGTTATTCTTCTGAAAGAAACAGAATGAATGTGTTGTTACAATGGTAATGCCAGGAGAGGCAGTATTAGTTCTGTGTTACATTAATGTGTAAGGAAGTGGAAGAAGAGTGTGTCCTGTAGGAGGCAGTAGAAAATGGATGCTCATGTTCTGTACATGCCCTGAAAGTAAGGTTCAGTAAACCAGTGCAACGATACTCCGGTGTAAGGCTCAGTTATTGTATTTTTATTTTTTGAAGATGCAACAAATTGAAATCCAGGAAGTGCTTTAAATATTCTTCAAATTAAGGGCGTTGTTTTATTCTGAGAGCACACATTTTCTTTTTGTTTGTTTAATTGCCTTTAATGACTAAGTTGAAAAATTATTTACTGTAACCCCAGTACTGTAGTGTTTATCTTTTTGCTGTCTTTTTGATTTTTCACCTCTAAATCACTTTGTATGGCAATAATCTGTATGACAAGGTGCTACACAGATCACGTCTGACTGAACTACAGCATGATTTTACTTGCTGGTTTTGGCCTCAAGCCAAAACAACAAGAAGGTGATGAAGAAGGAGGAAAAGTCATGAGTGTCAGACAGAAAGTATTTGAGTTAGTGCATCAATGTAACACATTGTCTTTGCACTGTGCATGCTAATGAGAAAGGGCCTA
The DNA here is from genome assembly GCF_041146795.1 of Maylandia zebra. Taxonomy (NCBI): domain Eukaryota; kingdom Metazoa; phylum Chordata; class Actinopteri; order Cichliformes; family Cichlidae; genus Maylandia; species Maylandia zebra. Next base: position 42,379,262 of record NC_135173.1, on the reverse strand, counting down.
TGTGCATGCGTCTGCACGTGCCTGCACTTTTGCAGTATTTTCATTGCTGTGAACCTGATTAATTTAAGGTGTGAATATAAAACACTCTGAACATTATAATGATTATAGTTTCCATGGCACCACATTAGATTTTTAAGTCAGATGCACCAAAGCAAGGCTCATCACTATGACAACATAATGAAAAGTTTGCTGTGCTTGCCTCAGAAGGCATTAAAGCCTAATAAAAATGAAGGGACGCTTAAGTAGAAATGCACATCATGGAGGTTCATATTCTCCTATTGTGGCCATTAAACACTCTTTCTTTTGTGATTGCTCTAATTTGTCAGGAGGGGACTGTGCACATCATCTACGGCTTCTTGGATAAACCACTTGCCTCACTGGATAAGCTGAACCTGTCCGAGATCCGCACCGGCGTACAGAGAGTCCTGATGTTGCGTCCCGACACGCCGCCACCTACCCTGCCTCCAGACGTACAAATGTTAGATGTAGTGGCACCAAATGTCATCATACCAAATCAAGAGACCACCTACTGGTGCTACATCCACAACCTGCCGGAAAATTTGGCCAAGAACCACATTGTTATGGTAAAAAAGAAAGGAAAAAAAGCTTGTAAAAACAGAAATATTCAGCGAATAGTCTTTTTACACACAGCTGAGGGGGTGTTTCAGATGATTGTGCACAGGCAGCTGTTATTCTCCATGTCTACAAGCTAGATCAAACAAAATACCCAGCATGGCCACAAAGCAGAAGTGTCAACACAAAAAATAACCCTTTTCACAGGCATTTTTAGTGACATAGATTACTAAGAAATCCTCGGCACATATGGGAACGTAATGCCTTTAATGTTACATGACAGCAGAAAAAAACAGATACATTTCAGCCTGTGACTTCCTGCCACAGCAGTATTGACATGTCTTGCAGCAATAAAAATACACATACGGTTTCTTTTTTTCTTTCAGTACGAGTCGGCGATAACTCCAGGGAACGAGGCCATCGTGCATCACATAGAAGTGTTTGAGTGTTCTCCGGATGTCCCTGCAGTTCCAGGGTACAGCGGCTCCTGTGATGACAAAATGAAGCCGAAAAAGCTCAACTTTTGCCGACACGTGCTAGCTGCATGGGCTATGGGGGCTGAGGTATGATGGGAAATACTGACCTTCCTACTCCTGTCTGAATGACATTACCTTGCCTCAGTATGAAATACAAATAAGCTTAAATTCCTAACCCAAATGTCTTCAATTTGCAAAACAGATAAGCCACAAAGGGAAAATAATTTAAAAAAGACTGACACCCACATAAACATTATTTTTAAAAACTTTTTTTTTTCAATACATATAGCAAGTGCTTAATTGAAACACAGAGTTGGGAAAGTTTTTGGTCCAAAGCTTGTACCTATAATAGGAGATAAACAAAAACTCCTACGCAAGTGATATCCAAGCCTAGAATTGCCAGCATAAAATCTTGTATAGATGAGCCCACACGCAGCACATATCTATTAAGAGCTTGGAGACAGTCTGCATGTGGGATGCACACTCACACAGAAATATTCATGCTTACATGGAAGCACAAATATCGTCATAGGAGACACAAATTAAAACTGCAGTGAGGAGGTAAGGAGAAGGTGTCAGAAAAGTTGAAACAGGAATAACTTGGCTTGCTGCAGCGAGCCGTTTATAGCAGTGCCACTTTTCTACCCTTTAACGCTGGCTCTTCCTATCATTGTGAGGCTGAATTCTCCAAGTGTTTGCTACTAGAGAACATGGGTTGGGATGGCTTTTTAAGAAGCAGAAAAATACAGATGCAACCCAAACAGTACTTAGATTCTTGTTGTTAGTGATTTGTTTTTCTTTTCAATCACAAAACTGCTACCTTATTCTGAGGCTTGCCTCCCCTCTACGAAAACTTGCTTGCCTTTTTTTTTTCTCATTGCTTTCACTTCCCTGTCCACAGTTTTTACCTTCAACAAATTCATTGCCAGCTGTAGAAGACAGCTGTTTTCAGAGCAAAGAAGTCAGTGTGGAACATTTAGCACCTAAAAAGTTTGAGGTTTGGTAGCGAACAAACCAAAGTTAAAAAGGAGTTCTGCTCAGAGCTCTGCTGTCCCCCATTGCCAAGGTCACACTGTACACCAAGTGCCGTAGGCAGCTGAAGACACACAGTGATGAGGAACAGGAAGACGAACTATAGTGGAGGACTAAGTCCCTGCATAAGATGTACCACTGACTGAAGTGACTGACATTAAAAAAATCCTGCTAGTGGCTACAAAATGTCGGCCTAAAGGAAATTACAGAGCTCTGATTATACCAGCACAAGAACAGGCCCTAAGGACCACATCCATAGAGACAGGAGTCTGCCACACACTGCGCATAGATGTCCCAGAGTCTATTCACCACATAGTAGCAGGATGTAAGATGCTTACACGGAGGCACGAGTAAGTGGCTGGCATTGTGTACAGGAACATCAATGGGAGGCACCACCAAAGGTGGCTGAGAACTTTAAGAGATGGGGCCCCCAACCCAAGGAGAGCTAAACTGTCTGGTTTCAGACAGCAGACGAACTAGAGGGGATGATGTAAGGTCCAGTATATGATAAATAAGGACTAAACTATGAATCCCACAAACACCAAGTATAAAAATACAGAGTTACAAATGAGCGTAAATCAGCATCTTTAATGCCATTAAGCTTTTCATTCATCTTTAATTATTATGTAGTGAAATCTAATAATAATTATAACATTTAGAAGTTTTCTTTGTGGCATCTGGTTGCAGAGTTTTGGAGTCATGTCCTTATTACCTCTGAAAGTCACTAAAAGATTGCATAGCAGTGATAAAACATCATCATATCGCCAGTTTGTTTTATTTTTAACCAGGTTCCACGATTTGTGTCGTTTTCTTTGGGAGATTTACATTTTTGAAAGGACCTCTCATAAACAGGGGAGGTGACGCTTGTTATGAAGTAGTCAGCTACATAGTCAGTCGGTCATCTATCAGCTATTAATCTACCATACTTTGGTAGCCTACTGCTGGCCACAAGAAGCAAAGCAGACAAGGAATGGTGAGGCTGTCAACATATTTGTCTGCACTACTCCCCACTGTATCACAGGCAGCCTGGCCCCTCTCCGATTGGATTATCTGCCAGCTAAACAAAAACAAGCAGGATGCCTTCTGTGAGCTGTGAGCTGTGGAGACAAGATTAGGTGGGAAATATTCAGGCCTCTTTCATCACCTCTTAATAGTGTTGTTTCATTCTCCTCGGCACCGCATCAGAAGGGAAACGTGGCCATGCAAAACAAGAGAAAAAGAGAAAAATAGAGTGAAGGAAGTTCTGAAGTGAAGAAAATCAATAATGAATGATGCTATCAGAATGCAAAAAGGGAGAATAGCACCGAAGAAAAAGGTGCGTTTGTGTGCAAGGGACATGTTTCAGAGGATTTAATGTTATGACATGAGAGCAAGATTAAAGCTTAACGTGGATTTCTCTATGTAATCGATGAAGGCAGTGGCTCTGATATGATCCCGAAGAATACAGCCTTTTTTGTTTGTAGTATTTTTTTTTCTTTTTTGTAAAAAAATATTTCTTTTTCTATAAGAAAAATATAGATACACATGATTTAAGTCATAATTATACATGACATGACAAAAAAAATTCTCAGTTGTCAGTAATAACCTGTGCTAAGTAAATTAATTTACAGATTTAAACTATGTACTTGGTTGTGCATAGGTATCCCTGTTTCTTTGCGGGCTTCAGCAAGAATTCTATTGAACAGGACAAGGAGAGCTTGCTTTGACGAAGCGATCACATGTTCAGAGAACAGAAGAATGATGCTTATGGATAAATGGAACAATATATTGCAAGCATATAAAAAAATTATTAAAGGAAACCCGAAAACGTTTTTGCCGTGTTGTATGATATGTGAAAAAAACCTGTGACATGATCTTAAAAAAAAAAACTAATCATACATATGTGTGTATTTGTGTGCATTTATGTGTATTTGCAGGCTTTCTACTATCCCCCTGATGCAGGCTTGGCTATGGGTGGACCAGGTTCCTCAAGATTCCTCCGTCTGGAGGTCCATTACCACAACCCTCTCCTTATATCCGGTACATACAGTATATATGTGAACATACAAACTTCAGGCGCATGCCTCTAAGAATGTTTTTCACTTTCTTTGACGCACGCACGCACGCACGCACGCACGCACGCACGCACGCACGCACGCACGCACGCACGCACACACACACACAGCAGCAGCAGCAGCAGGACTCTCTGTGCAGTATCTCTCTCCAAGATCCACAGGGTTGTCTTGAACTCTGTCAGTGCAGACTCACTTTGTCTTCCTTATCCCAATCAAACCTTGAAATACACAGATATCTTCCAAGTATTTCTTACTTTTTCAGCCCTGGCTCTTATAATACAGTATTTCTGCGATTTAAAATAATTTAGAAACCACAGGTCTTCAATAACAGGAAACAAGGAAGCGAGGGGTGGAGGATGACATTCAACAAAGGTCCCCAGCTGGACCCCTGGACCAAGAGGGTTCCTCTTGAATTATTAAATTAATTTCAGAAATATCACCAAGATCACCTTTTAATATCTTATGCTAACAAATTGCACATAGCAAGCGTTTTAGAGGTTGTTATACTGTGTTGTCTAAACAGTTGACAGAAAATAGGAGGAGTCATATTTACCTGGGCCAAACATACATACTACATATTACAGTATATAATTACATATTAACTAGACCTTACCTTATAATCCTCTTTTTATGTTTCTGTTAATCTCCTTCCAAGATCTGTTGCTGTAGCACACAAACAGCACCTGAAATAAATTCCTTATGTGTATTCTTAGTCTGGTATAATACAAGACTATTCTGGCTATCAAATGTTTTAAAATGATCTAAAAGTAAGTAGTTAACTTAAGATATGCTAAATGTGTTCTAATATTTTAATATTCTTCACGCAGGCCGGCGTGACTCATCAGGGATACGACTGTATTACACCCCGAGCCTGAGGCGCTACGATGCAGGGATCATGGAGCTGGGCCTCATTTACACTCCTGTAATGGCTATCCCACCTAAACAACACACCTTTTACCTCAGTGGATACTGCACCTCCAAGTGTACCCAAACAGTATGTACAGATTTACTTCATTATTTATAGTTAAAATGCTGGGGGGGATATTTTGGCTGACATGTCTTTCTTTTCCCAAGTTTTTTCTCTTTGTCTCTATGGTAAAAAAAAGTTTTACTTGGAGCTTGACTCTTTCTCTGTCTACCCAGGCTTTGCCTTCAGGTGGAATCTATGTATTTGCTTCCCAGCTGCACACCCACTTGGCGGGGCGTGGGGTGAGGACGATTTTGGTGAGGGGAGGCAAAGAGCTGGAGGTGGTACAGGAAGACCAGCATTTCAGTACGCACTACCAGGTGGGAGATAGCAGGGCTCTGTTTACGCAGAGGAACTCCACCTTTGCACACTGTGTCTAAAATTAGACTGGGTTAAGGTGGCCTTTATTTTAGATCTCAAAGAGATGTGTGTTTCAAAGCTTATTCACAACAAATATTTGGTAAATTAAGTCTTTTTCTACCCTTTTACTACTTTCTCCAACATTTAAAAAAAAGAAGCTGTTTTACTGCCGTAAAGTCTGATTGGACTGTGGTAAAGTGACCCGTGTACACTATACACAGGCCATAAGATACACAGACAAGCTAGAGAGGCAAAAAACAGCTAAAAATGCAAATAAATATGCAATCATGCATGTTGTTAATGATGTACACAACGTGTTTGTGAGTCAATCACAGTACTTCTTCATCATTTACTTACTAATTTCCTGTGGTTAATGCTGAGTAATTTAATAATGTTCTGTTAAAATAGGAATAAATCACATACTTTTACAGTATATTTTCACTGGCTGGTTAATAACATGTTGGGTTTAATATTAAAAAGCACTTGGGACACATTGGATGGCACAGTGGTGTACAAATTAGCACTCCTGTCTCTCAGCAAGTTCCAACTTACTGATCAGCTGAAATCTTTCAGTATGAAAGTACTGCACATCATCCCTGTGCCTGCTCCACCCACAGTCCAAAATATGAAGGTTGGGTTAACTGGCGATTCTAAATTGGCTGTAGGCATCGGGTAGCTTTTTATTTTTGGGGAGCAAAGGCTCAACAAGTTTTGACATGTGCTTTAGAAAAACTATTTCAAAATAGAGTCAATATGTAACTGAAAAAGATTCTTATTCTTAAAAAACAAAAAAGCGTATCTAGTGATGAAGGTCAGAAGTCACTTCTGTCCAAAAAACAGGAGCAAAAGAGAAGCTCACACTTAGAACACTTAACATTTTTATAAATCTAAAGACCATCAGCAACCTTGTATAAGCACTGACATCAGTATTGACGTCACTAGATAGTGATGTAGTCTTCAGCTTCAGCAGCATCCTGGTTTTGAATAGTTCCCTTTACAGGAGCTTTGCAGCAGCAAAGAGACACAATTTGTCTCCATTTCCGGCTTTATATTAGAGAAAAGCATTGATGAATGAGTGAAGGTGCAGTTCAGGTAATAGATGGATGCCTTATATAATGCCTTATATGCAAAGACCTATCAACTAAACATCTAATCAGTTGTTGACATCTGCTGTGTTTTATTTATGCACACTATCCTGAGGCAAATACACACACACAGCTGGACACAGACTCTCAAATAAAACGTCCAGCTGCTGCTGATGTCCGATTAAGTTTCACCTGCAGCCTTATTGAGCAATAAGAACCGCATCAAACCAGTCTCAGCCAAGCTAATAGACCTTTTAACAGAGAAAGCTAATAACTGTGAAAGGTGCCTCCAAGGAAAGCAGCCACTGGTTTTTCTTACTGCATTTGTGCTGTACACAGAGTATCCAGTTATATCTAAAATTAAGATGCTATGCAGAGTATTGCATTTTGCAGTGGTAAATGTGAACTCTTTTATCAATACATACATCCATGCATGCATCCATCCATCCAGGGGACTATCCTACGCCTGTCATAGGTTGAACAGCAGACTGCTTTTTAGGTTATAGCACCAATCTATTGTTGGGCTAACACATAGAGACAAACACCCATTCACCATCACATCATCACTTACAGCCCAGAAGCTTCTTAAACCCAGAAGCTTCTTGCAGGACTTATTATTAATTTTGAAAAACTCTATTTTTGTCTTTCTTTTTGTCTTTGTTTTCATACAGACAATCCGAGTTCTTAGGAAAATGGTGAACATTTTGCCTGTAAGTATCCAACAAATGGCTGTATTTTCAACAGAAATTACAAAAGGCAATAACATGTTTTTGTTTACTTCACGACAGTGCTTGTTCTACGAACAGATTCCGATTACTGTCTTCCAAAATTGTTTTTTTTAATGCTAGAGCCCTGTAGATATGATTTCCCCTTCGCCTATGAAGTTTTTAATTAGAGTAGCTTACTACTGTAGAAAGCGTTTAAACAGAAGTCCAACAGGAAGAGGCAGCTTGGCCCATCTCTTGGGAATAGCAGCAGCAGACCTCTGACTGGACACTGCATGGATTTTCTGGCAGTAATCTTAAAGTATCATCAGTGTTGTTTGCTAAATATAAAATGTGGTGGAATGTCTTCATATCTGTGCTTAATCCCACAGGGTGACGTACTTATAACAAAGTGTACTTATAACACAGAAGATAGGAGCAAGCCTACAGTGGTGAGCAGCGCACTCTGAATATATGAAAACACTTTTCTTGTTGCTGGATTTCACCCTGATCATTGTGAATAACAGAAGGATAACCACGAGCAGCTTCTTTAATCTCCTTCCATCTTTCTCCTTCAAAACTCAACATATTTCTTTTGTTCTCGCTGTCTTGGCAACCCTGTATCTGCTCTGTGTACTATATTTTCACTGTCTGAAATATCTTTGTCTCCTCAGGGTGGTTTTGGCATCATGGAGGAAATGTGTGTCAACTACATTCACTACTACCCCCGTACCCAGCTGGAGCTCTGCAAGAGCCACGTTGACCAAGGATACCTGCAGAAATATTTTAACTTCATTAACAGGTAGTGCAGGCACACAACATTTCCCGCTCCCTAAAACGATTAGCTACTCTTTCTCCTTTCCCTCTTCCTCTCACATGTGACTAAGCCATTTTTGTTCTCAGCTCATCTCCTCCTGGGGACGCGTGGTGATTACATTGTCCAAAAGTAAAACTGTGTCCTGATAACTCAGATTCCTAATCCTTTCTCAATCTCACTCTGCCTCCTTCTTTTATTGACTTTCCTTCAAATCTCTCTTCCCCCTCTCCATCCTACCCTCCTTCCCTGCAGGTTCCACGGAAATGACCAGTGTGTGTGTGGTGAGGTTAGTGTGACGGAGCAGTTTTCTCAACTAGAGTGGGATGAATTCACCGGAGAAGTGCTGGACTCGCTTTATAACACAGCCCCCATCTCGATGCACTGCAATCAGTCGACTGCACGCCTCTTTCCTGTAAGTCCCCAGTCACACACACATACACCCGCTACAATAGACTGCCAAGCCACCAATTAGGCCAGTTCAAAAGAAGACATCAGTGGGACAGTGAGTCAGAGCAGCTGAACAGACAGCTTGTTAACTTGTAAAATCAACTCAGATGCACACAAGCTGTTTGGATCAGAGAGAATAAATCAATTACAAACTGCGAAGAAGCCTCGATCAAGGTTTTCTGTCAGAAATTTTGCTTTAGTCTTTAAGTTTAACTTAACTTGTGCAGTTAGTGAAAAGCAGTTACATATACCATACTGCAGCGTTTCGGTGGATACACGAACAGAGCATGACTAAGACAAGTAAAGGATAAACGGATTTTAGGTGATCTAGGTTTGGAAACAGCACACAATTTAAAATTCAGGCCAAATACGTCACATAAAAATCCAGATTAAAATCAGGACTGCTTATGAAAGAAACCCACAAGGTACACAGCTACAGTTCTGAATCAGCTAAATGTACAGAAAATCTGTCTGCTGTGAGGATTTGTTTAGTTAATCCATTAAGGCCAAAGCTGTTGATTGATTTTTTTTACCTGAAAAATCCCCACATTTTGTCAGTAGCATCTGCAAAACTTTCACATCAAAATGAAAAGCTTGTGCTCTAGTAATGAAAGTCACTTGCCTGTGATCCAGAAAAAAATGTGTCGATAACACAGATGCTCTACATCTGATGTTCTCAAATTATATTGTGTATTCTCATAGCAGTAGTCAGTAGCCCCGTCAGCGAATATACTGTGGTTAGCAACTTTGGAAAAATGGCACCAGCAGCATTTTTCCATCTAATCTTATGATTTAAAATACGGAAGTATTATCAATTCTGTCTCTCTAGAAATAAGGTATATCTGTACATCTCTTCTTTAACTAGTTTGACACCTTTTTATCTGGCATATTTCAGTAATGGTGCCAAAACTGCAAATATATATATATATATATATATATATATATATATATATATATATATATTTTTTTTTTTTTTTTTTTTTTTTTTTTTTTTTCGGGGAATCCGTAATGAGTGAAATTAACCCAGTAATTCAACAATTGCACTTATAGTCAGGCTCACGGTTTTAGTATTTGAGCTGCCAGCACTCTGTATGGCAGAGTACATACAGCAGATGTTGTTTGGCACTTGAAAACTTTGCAAGAGATAATGAGCAGTGGAGCCAATTTAGGGATGAGCTCATGCAAAATATCCAAGTTTTGTTTTTAACAAAACATGAATCAAACATGTGAAGCTCAACAAAGAAAAACCAAAGCTCAACAGCACCTGCTTTAAGCACTGTGCAAGGCATTGCATACAGAACACAAATTACTCTTTAAACTTGGCATACTTGTTGCTGGTCTGAGTATTTCAGGAACTGCCAACCTACTGGGATTTTCCAACACAACCATCACTAAGGTTTACAGAAAATTGTATGGCTGAGATGACCACTTGTTAAACACTTACAAAAAAAGACATGCAAAAGAGCATCTCTGAACACACGGCACACTGAATCTTGAAACAGGCGAGCTACTGTAAAGCACAAAATTGAGGCTGCAGTTCATTCAGGCTCACCATAAGTGGACAAAAGAAGATTGGAAACATGTTGCTTGGCCTGACAGGTCTCAATTTCTGCTGATACAAACATGAAAACATGGATCCATTCTGCCTTGTATCAGTGGTTCAGGCTGGTAGTAGTCTAATGGTGTAGGGGATGTTTTCTTGGCACACTTTGGGCCCTTTTGTACCAACTGGGCATCATTTAAATGCAACAGCCTATCTGAGTATTTCTGCTGACCATGGCCTTCTCTTGTGACCCGATAATAGCAAGATGTAGTTAAAGGCCACTGAACGTATTTAAATGTATCAGAGTCACACCAGCTTCTTTTTCTGAAAAGTAGTAGTACATAGTCACAGTGTTTCCTGTAAATCACAGGTGTAGAACTCTAGGCCTCGAGGGCCGGCGTCCTGCAGGTTTTAGATCTCACCCTGGGTCAACACACCTGAATCAAATGATTAGTTCATTACCAGGCCTCTGGAGAACTGCAAGACATGTTGAAGAGGTAATTTCTCCATTTAAATCAGCTGTGATGGATCATGGACACATCTAAAACCTCCAGGACACCGGCCCTCGAGGCCTGGAGTTGCCTACCCCTGGTTTAGCTTAACAGTATTTAGCATTTTCAGTCTTAAAGCTATGTCCCAAAGCTTCATGTGCGTTTCATAATTTTGTGAATTTGAGGAATGTGTGACAGTGGCGGCAATGTTAATACTTCAATAAAATCTGTCTAAACCGTCTGGCTATTATTTTAAAGCACCGAGAACTAAATAATACATTTGATTTTAAGAACATATCACGTGTGTTTCCAGGGTGACTGGGACAAACAGCCCATACCAGCGGTGACCTCCGTCCTTGAAAAACCTCAGTACACCTGTAAGCGAGGCACGCTTCGCACCAACTGATGCCTTACACCTTCAATATGAGCAGCAGGGGGTTCGCAGGATGTTTCAGCCCGAGGAAAAGGGAGACCTCAAGAGTGGAAACCCAAACAAGTTCCCACAATTTTATTCAGTTTGCCTTGGTTTTTATGTGTTTGTTATCTACTTGCTGTAACTATATACTTATATAAATTCCTGCAGTCTGTGTTATCGTTAGTACATATAAATTCTGTTAGTAACAATCACATTTTTTCCCCCCATTGAAACCATTTAAAACTCTACAAATTGGGAATGGCAGGTATCAAACTAAATTAAAATAATGCTGGCAGTTTTTTTTGTAGCTGTTATCAACAGACATGTTACGTTTGTGCAGAGACATAACATATCTGCATGTTTGTTCCCTGTGATCCTGTTGACCAACTCAAAACATTTGGGCTGGAAACATGATGTCATTTGGTAAATAATTACAATCTGTACTAAACACAGCATAATAAGTGACTTGAGTGTTATTCAAAGGCAAGAAATTAAATAAAAATAATTAAAAATAAACACATTTTTATCCTTTCCTTAGTTAAAGTAAATGGATGGATGAATAATGAATGTCACAAAGTGTTGAATGTTAAATAGACATTTATTAATACACAAATCGCTTTGGACAGAAGAAATGAATGAGGGTTAACATTTGCTTTATAATTTGACTGGCCGCCACATCTTTCCACCTCTCATTTTTTATTCATTTTAAACTGGTCAAGTTTTTCCTCTCTAAGCATTAATAATAAACGCACAGTCCAAATGTACATCCAAACATCCAATAACAAGATAAATTTTAACAACAAGCCAGTTTTCCATCGAGAGGTTTTCAGTGTTTAATCATATTACAGGAAGAAGCTAAAAAACAAACAAACAAAAGAAACAGAAACTCTACCTACAATGTGATAAAAGAGCTGCAGTGTTTTATCAGCATGTTTCAAATTTCCCACATAAATCTCGTTATTAACCTAGACTGCTCCTGAGAACAACCATTGCAATGATTAATGGCCTTGTGAGCAGAATCGATGAATCATTCCACATTAGTAAACATTTCGTGCTGAACTGGTTTCAACAAACATCGGCGGGAGAAGCAGGAAACACACATACAAATGCCTTCCATTATTTAGACACCTTTTTCTGAGCTGTTCACAGTGTGTGTGCTGGACTCCAAGTGTATTCGTGTAAGTTAGAGTAAACAAAACATTGTCTTATGAGTGTCAAACCAGATTTAGATGCTTGTGTAAACACTAAGAATAATTATAACTAAAAAAACAGCACCTACATTAAAGATAAGATTCTCTGTACATTAAGAGCATTTAGTCTTTTTAAAAAAAAAAAAAAAAAAAGGTATTCATCAACAACTTAATTTTTCCCAGCATGACATCTATAAAGTCATGTCTTGCGTTACTATTAGTTTCAAATTTAAATATTTAGGAATTATAGCAAAGATAAAATGAGAGGTTTACCTATGCATAAATTAACTGCTCGCCTTATTTAGCAAACTTCTGTTAAAGAACAAAAGGCGGTACATTAACACATAATGCCATGACCATGAGGGGACGGATCAGAAGACAAAGGAGATCTTTTCCCAAAAGTGTTTTCTGAAAACTGCTGTCTTCTGTTATTCTACTTCATTAGTGTCTTGTTTCCCTGGTACGTCGTGCCTTTGGGTGTTTCTTTTTTTGCCTTCCTTTCTCTCCCAGGATGACTGCTTCAGATTTAGAGAACAAACAAAAAAAAAAGCCTCTGGATTTTGTCATCATTATCAGCACAAACAGTTATTGTATTCTCTGTAAATGTCTGTATTGTTATGAGAATAATTTTACTCCCCATTACAGAGTATTAGTATAACCAAGTAAAAGGTCAAATTAACACCGCCATTAATATCAAAGTACTTCTAATAAAGGATAGCTTTCTCTTCAGCCTGATTAGCTTTTTCAAAGGACCTTCCCAAAAACTGAGAAGTATATTTATTGATATTTACTTTGGATAAAAACATCCAAATATCTGTTGTATCAGCTGTTTGTACTGTTTAGAACACACACACACACACACACACACACACACACACACACACACACACACACACACACACAACCAAGTTCTATCCAAAGAGTTGCACTGAAAACTCTACTAACAGGGTTAGTTGCAGATTAAGAGGTAACTGTCTTTACTATTTCTGGCTGTTGATCCTTTGACATAAACAACCAACAGATGTTTTAGTTATTATTAAAAAAAAAAAAGAAAAACGGTTTGAAATACATCATCCGTTATTAAAGTTCTTAAGTTAAACCCTGGAAAGATGAAGGCAATCTGGACCACAAATCCCTCGACTCTTAGAGATAATACGATCAGTGTATCCCTTGAACGTTTTCATGGTATTAGTACTTGCATGACGATTCAAACAGTGTGCTATTACTCTCAGAGTGGATATAAAAACGTGGAGACAAGAAACAGAAGCACCCTTAACAATCCAGTCATATCTGATTTTTACTGATGCACATTTTTCACCAGCTTTCAACATGCAACATTTTACAAATGAGCATAAAATCGATCATATGCACATGAGTCCCATCAAATCAGAACAAAATTAACAACATTTGAGATGAACTTGTATTTGACAGAAGACAAAAACAGCTGCTCGTACAAAAGGTTGTAAATCCCTCCACCTCTGGTGCCGTTCTGTAGCTGGTGTTTTTTCCGTCAGTTTTTACATGTGTGGTCTGATCTCAATCATAGATGCCCTTGACACGCTTATTCTCAGGGTCAAAAGGAGATTTGAGGTGTGCTTTGGCCTTGTATACTACTCCCATCCTCTCCAGGGTAAACTCACCACTCTTTATGAAGTTAGCGCTAACCTGATGAAGAAAGAGACGGTGAGAGAAAATGATAAGTCATAAAACACAAAAAAGACAGAACGATAAGCAAGTATGGGGAGGAGAATTTCAAATGTGTCAAACAAGGACACATTAAAGATGAAAATGACAAGGGAGCAAAAAGAGATGAGCAAGAATCCACGTACTTTGTAAACCAGAATGACGGAGCAGCTCATCAGGCTCACGATCCATCACAATTCACAAATTGCATACAAATGCCATTTGTGACTGTGCGATTTGTGATGGATGGTTCTGTATATAGTCCGTAAGATGACAAATAAAACCCTGACCCTGAGCACAGTTTGGTTGTAAATGCTTGTGTGCAAGTATCACAAAAATCTGACAAGTCATAGAGGAGGAACACCATTACTTGTTGGTTGTATAAAATACTGCTCCGAGCAGGCAGATTATTCCAGAACGGACAATGTGACTGCAGGAGTTTTAAAGCACAGGAAGCTATCAATTCCCTCATGACTCAGTGTCAGCTCGCTCGTAACACCAAGTGCTAATTTTCACTGACTGACTCCCCGACTCTCCCACTAATCTGTCACCGTGTCTCGAATTCATTCGCTGACAGACACATGCTCCATGTCCTGGAGCCTCACGCTAACCATACGCGTGCATACTACTTGTTTATTACTAATCAAAGAAAAACCTTGAGAAGAATTTAAATGCAGAAATACATGCAGGGACATATGACACATATCTAAGCAGATATTAAAATCACAGAAGTCAACTGCTGCACGCAACCTTAGCTACTAATCTAAGCTGTCTGATATTCAGTTATGACAACGGCTCGTGTGATCATTTTAGTTTTCTGCACTTTACTTTCAAGGATTTAGTAAACTCGACACATTTTTTTCACAACAGCGCAGATCTCTGCCATTTTCATATTTTAACACAAACACTGGAAAACGGGAGAGAATGTGGTCAGAATAAGTGTGGGCACTGCAGTGTGTTGGTGCTTTTAAGGCACTTACCACTCCTCCATCTGGATTGCGGATGTATCCATAACCAATAGTTTTGTCGATATAAAAGCCATAGTCGGCACGTCGGAGGTGACCAACAGGAACACCATTGCGGTAAATAGCCTCCAGACCAAACATCGGGACTTTCCTAAAAGCCACAGAGTAAGAGATGCAGATAATGATAACAGCTTTATCTCAAAACAATGTTGCAAAGATTTTGACATTTGACAATGAAAGACTGGAGGCAGTGTCAAGTTTTCAACAATACAACCCTGTTGCCGTTTCACTGGATTTGTTTGTTTTGGACCGCTTTTGATAAATATTAACCAGTGCATACCAGTAACAGCCCACAAGACCTTTCTGAGAAACTCAGACCCCGCCATCACAACTGACTGCTGTCAGTCGGTCAGAGTTTCCCGCTTCCAGCACATCAACTTTAATAACCGACTGTTCACTTGCAACCTAAAATACCTCATTTCCTTGACAACTGCCACTGTAACGAGATAATCAATGTTATTCATCTCACCTGTCAGTGGTTTTAATAATGTGGTTGTTTGGTGTATAAATACAGTCTCAGGTCTCAGAAAATGAAAAGATTTGTATTTTTTTTGGTGTATTATTTACTTCATAAAATAAGGTTATGAATCTTAAATATTAATAGTCAGAACTACTTAAACATAATATATCTAAAGATAACATTTATAAACTGCTTCACCTGTTCCCATCTTTCGCTCTGGAATAAAACATATATTTGATTTTATTTGATTTTTCAAATCAATGTTACATTTATTCACTGCACCATCTTTAAATATAATGATCCTGTTGCCTGGGAATAACATGGATGGTTGCTGTGCTGCTGAAAATATTTAAATTACATCTATAAATGCCCCCCCCTTAATTAATTTTCTTAATTTCTTTCTGATGATTAAAATATCATGTCACGACAGAAGCTCTACTGACTCATCAGTGGTGAAGCAGACGATGCGCCTCTTCAGTCCCTCCTTCTTCTGTTTCTCTAACATATCACGACCCTGGAAAGGGACTGAACTCTTCAGCTTGCAGGTGAAGGCTAGCCCCGCCTCCAGTGGTGTGTCATCAGGGCGCAGGTCGGCGTGCCAATGCCTGTACCCTTAAAAACAAGAAACACAAAAGATTAGAGTAAAAGCCATGTTTCCTGCATATTTGGTACAATATTATTAAAAGTAAACTTTGGCTAAGTTCAATGCTGGATGATTATTAAAAGAAATGTAGACTCAGTTGTTTTGTTTACTAGTTAAATCCTACCTGAGCTAGATTGGATATTATAGTTATAGATTTATGACCTTTAAATACAAGTTACCTTTCTCTATGCTGAGCGAGTCGATGGCTCTGTAGCCTGAGTTGATGATGCCGTGCTTTGCACCAGCAGCCATGACAGCACGGTAGACTGGAAGGCAGGAATCTTTGGGAATATGCAGCTCCCAGCCGAGCTCTCCGACAAATGACAGGCGCATAGCTCGCACCTGTGATGAGAGAGGGGTCAGAGAAGAGGCTTAGAAGATGGAGAGATGCACAAAGAGGACAGAGCTGCCATACTCTTTTTGTGCTCATTCATGCACAAACACACTTCATCCTTGAGGCCCAAATTTACATGGAATTCATTTTAATACCAAAAGCAGCTTCACAGAAAGCCAGAAAACAGAAGAGAAAAATCAGGACAGATGTACGAAGATACAAGGTGCACAAGAAAGGACAGGAGGGAAAATACAATCATACTGAAGGCATGAAAGACGTTGCTATGAATCAAAAGGAAAATGGAAAGCATTTTGCAATCTGTGTGTCATTCTTTATAGTTTGTCTTTTTCAATAAAGATCGTGTTAACGTTCATCATCTTCACAGCAAAAAATGCAGAAAAGGGAAGAGGAGAAAAAACTCCAGCGAACGGCTCAGGAGAAGCAACTGCAATCTGTTTACCTTCTGACAACTGATGAAGACTGCGAGTACAGACTGTATCCTGTCATTTCATTTTTGCAAAGTGAAAATCTGCACACAAATCTTCTCCTTCTGTTTCTTCTTCTATGGTATTATGTAAGCTAAAGCGCCCTCACACCCTTACAGAAAACTGTGTGAAATTAATAAAGCAAAAATGTCAGCCAGCAGAATGGCCATGTAGTGGTTATAATAATCTAATATTTTATGCAGTTTACTACAACAGTGACAGCCATTTTCATTTTTAACTGGGAGTGAAATAAGATTAAACCATGTAGATAGCTTTGGGCTTGAAGCACTGAAAAACTGCAGGCTAAAAGTCTGCATTATTATTATTAGCACTGCTGTTTTAACGCCAACCTCAGCATTTGAAAAATGAAATGTATCATTTTACATATAGCAGGTATCTGTGCTAACCCCGGCAGTGTTTTCTGAGATGATGTCACATTTACCAGGCAATGTCTATCTTTGATAAACAGTCCATCTTAACTTTTTTTTTTAAGTTGTATGAGATGAAAATAAAAAGTTCTTCCTTCAGTTCCCTTTTCACTACAATAATATATATAATGTGTCAGTAATGTAACAAGAAGTCCCAGTACATGTACATGTTATATATTATAATTAAGTATGGCAATGTGTCTTCATTACAACGTTAACCACCAGGGAGGAAAAACAAAACAAAACAAGCAATACATGTAAAGATCTGAAATCAAGTTGCATTATCAGTAACAGCTTTAAAAATCCAGAATATGCCACTTAATCATAACAAGACTGACTCTGCTGCCTTAATTTGTATCAGATTCAACAAAGCACTGAAAACATTCCTCAGAGATTTTGGTCCGTAGTGACATGACAGCATCACACAGCTGCTGTAGATTTTTTGGCTACAAATCCATGATGTGAATCTCCTGATTGAACCCAAAGGTGCTTTGTTGGATTGAGATCTGACCATGAGTATAGTCATTAGTCATTGTCATGTTCAACACCCTGGTTTGAGATGATTTAAGTTTTGTGACATGATGCGATACATGCTGGAAGTAGCCTTCAGAAGATGGGTGCACAGTGGTCATAATGGGATTTATTTATTTTTTATTAGTCCTTTATTTATCCAGGTAAAAAATCTCATTGAGATTAAAAATCTCATTTTCAAGAGAGACCTGGCATCATGGCAACAAAAGTTAAAATACACATACCACATAAATATATAACATTTAAAACAAATACAATATCCCATACCAACATGTGTAAAATATACAATAACAGATCAAATTAAGAGTACATTAAAAACAATCACATTGAGTAAAAGAGTTATTCTCTCGTTCCTTTAAGGTAACCAATTCTGATCATTTCAGTTCCTTCTGCAGATTATTCCAGGAAGCAGGGGCAGCGTATTTAAAAGCCTTTCCCCCCCAATTCTGTTCAGATTTTTGGGATAATCAATTGTATGGTATTATGGGAACAAAGGCTGTACTGGTTGTGGTTTTTACACATATAAACACATAAATAAGATGGAACCAGCCCAACGAGAGATAGATAAAGATCAACCAATGGGAGAGTCTGCGAATATGCAAAGACAGACATTTAGCAGCAGCATACAAAGAACAATGATGTACACGATTTCCATAGCCAGTAATAAAATGTAAAGCACAATGGTACACAGTATCCAACCTCTTTAGGTAGTGGGCAGGTGCATTCATAAAAAGCAGGTCACCATAATCCAATAAAGGTAAAAAAGTTCTATGAATCAAGTGTTTTCTCACTTGGAGGGAGAAACAGGATTGATTTCTAAAAAAGTAACCTAGTTTTAGTTTTAACTTCGACACAAGCCTTTGGATGTGAGTTTTAAATGACAAATTCTGATCTATAATGATCCCTAGATATTTGTAAGGTGTGACCATTTCAATTTCAGTTCCTTGAATTGTTTTAATCTTAGGAGACGTAGCTAACAACTCCTTGCCATTTGAGAATAACATGAACTTGGATTTATCTGGATTTAACACCAACTTAAGTTGAGTTAAATGGGACTGAACTATATCAAAGGCAGACTGCAGAAAATGCAGGGTTTGTGCTACTGAAGGGGATGAACAATAAATAACTGTATCATCTGCATAAAGATGAAATGCTGCATTTGACAAATTATCACAAAGGTTGTTTATGTAAAGAGAAAATAGCAATGGCCCTAATATGGAGCCCTGTGGAACTCCTTTGGATACTGGGAGAAAAGAGGAAGAAGACGCAGCAGCACGGACACACTGTTTTCTTGCTGACAAGTAATTTGAAAACCAACTTACAGCATTTACAGATAGACCAATATTGTTTAGTCTATTTAATAAAATAGCATGGTCAACTGTATCAAAAGCCTTTGACAAGTCAAGAAAAAGAGCAGCACAGTATTTTTTGCAGTCCATTAAATTAACGTTGTCATTAACCACTTTAATAGCAGCAGTTATTGTGCTGTGTTGTTTTCTCAATCCTGACTGATGTTGGGAAAGAAAGGAATTTTTGTCCAAAAAGTCTTTCAGTTGTTCACTAATGAACTTTTCTAGAACTTTTGCTAGAACACACAATTTAGATATGGGCCTGTAGTAACATCTGAAGGATCACCTCCTTTCAGCAAAGGGAGAGACAGTAACATGGAATTTGCTTTTTACATAAATTGCAACACCGCCACTGTCAATGGAAAACTGTATTTAGTAGTCAGTATAAGCTTTTAATGATATAAGTTTACGTGTGATAGAATACTGCATGATGACCTTTCTTCATGCAGAACTGATTGTTCTTTATAAAACGTGTTCTGATATTTCTATCTGAATCTTCCCCAGTTCTGACTGACCACACACACACACACACACACACACACACACACACACTAAAATAAAATAAATAAAGACAAGTGCAAGAACAGAGCGCTGATCACAGGGCCCCCCACTCTCGTGTGAGCGCTCTGTGACCGCCCTTGCAAGTAAAATCTGCAGCGTGTGTGTGTCTTCACTCTTAGACTCTCAGCTGAAGAAGTGTCTTTTAAAATAAATCTCTTGACAGCCACCCTTTCTGAGGTGGTCGCAACGGAAAAGATTATAGCCTGTTATTGCAATGTCTTTGTCAGTAATCGATTTTGTAAGCCAGGTTTCTGATACTATAAGAATATTGGTATCTAACTCTTTCATCCAAACTTTCACAAAATCAAGTTTGGGAAGAAGACTTCTGACATGTAAATGAGTGATACCAAGACCTGTTCGAGTTTTAAAATCACAAGGAGTACTTAAGCATTTGCAATCTGGACCGGGATTAGGTTGCACATTTCCAGATAAAAGAAGCAGAAGAACAATAAAACATTTTCTTTTCACAGATTTTTTTTTTGTAGGATTACAGACTGATTTCTCTTAGTGCCCAATCTCTTTGGGGGGTGAGAGAATTGGGAAATAAACCAGTGATATGGAATAAATCAGTTAAAATGAGATCTCTGCTGATGATCACATTTGAGAAGCTTAAAAGATGTAAAATCCCACCTTGTTCCCTTTGAGAGGAGTAAGAAGTATGGTTTTTCTTGCTCCACAGACATCATGTAGACAAAAAGCTGTCAATAAAAACAAAGGAAAAAAAGACTACTGAGGATAACATGCTGACTGACAGATAGACCTGTGGTAGAGCCTGGTTGTGGCCTGCTGGCTGGACCTGCTAGCTGATGGTGGAGCCTGGCTGTGTAGGAAAGCTTCTGGTTGTTCCACTGAACAACCAGAAGCTTGTTCAATATGGGAACATATTGTTCAGTGGCAATATGTCTCCATATTGCCATGGTCAGCAACAATACTCAGGTAGGCTGTTGTGTTTAAACAAAGCTCAGTTGGTGCTAAGAAGCCTAAATGTGTCAACAAAAAAAATGCCCCCACCCCTATTATAACACCACCAGCCTCAAGCTGTTGATACAAGGCAGGATGGATCTATGTTTTCA
Source organism: Maylandia zebra (assembly GCF_041146795.1). Taxonomy (NCBI): domain Eukaryota; kingdom Metazoa; phylum Chordata; class Actinopteri; order Cichliformes; family Cichlidae; genus Maylandia; species Maylandia zebra. Next base: position 42,358,536 of record NC_135173.1, on the reverse strand, counting down.
TTTTGTTTACTCTAAATTCTGGCCCCATCTAAATTTCACAGCAGACATTCAGACTGAGACCAGATAATGATTTTCCAAACTTCTATTGTCTAATTTTGGAGCGCTAACGCAAATTGTAGGCTCAGTTTCTTGTTCTCTGCTGACACGAGTGCCACCTGTACAATGGTCCTCTGCTGCTGCAGATCCATCTACCTCAATGTTTGGCACTCTGAGATGATCTTCGGCCTACCTCGAATGTAACAAGTGGTTGCCTTCCCATCTGCCCAGAGCAGTATGACCATTCTCCTGGCCTCGAGCAAAGCATCAACAAGCCATTTTTGCTCAGACATACTGATTATTTTCTCTTTTTAAGATCAATCCCTAGAGATGGTTCTCTGGGGAAAATCCCAGTACAGTAGATCTTCAGTTCTCAAAGTCACATAAATCATCTGTCTTCCTCATTCCGATGCTTTTTTTTTTTGCTTTTTTTTGCCTGTCCCGTTTGGCTCTTTTGCCATCAGAATTGTTGTCTAAAGGCAAAGAAAGATGCCCAACGGATTTACTTTACCAAATTGACCATCCCAGCCTTGCCGTAATGGTCCATTTGATTCACCTTTTATTGTTTATTTTATTTTCACTTACTGAACATGGGACAGACTTGACTGGGGGAAAGAAGGGGAGAAAGAAAGAGGGAAAGAAAAACAGCTGAGAAGAGGGACGGGGGAGAAGGGCAAAAACCAAAAACCAACAGAATGAGCAGAAAAAGAAAAAAAGAAGAAAAAAAGAAAAAAAATGCATATATCAATCACCTGCTGAGAAAGAAAAAAGAAAACAAGCAGAAGAGAACAAGAGTAATAGAATAAACAACATCACAATGATATATGGGAATATGACAGTAAATACTAAATATTAAACATTATTGTGCAGCACATAAGATCAACAGAACACAGTGTGCTTTGAGGTAGGAGCCAAAAAGGGTGTAGTTTGTGGGTGTGATCACCCGTGTGTACACCTGTGAGCATGGACGCGCTTGTTTTGCAGGTCAACAGCATACCTAAATGTGTCGATTTGCTACCACATGACTGACTGATTAGATATTTTCAGCAATGACCAGTTGAACAGATGTAACTAACAAGGTGGCGAGTGAGTGTACAATGTTACAATGAAACAATATGAGAACACACAGGTGACAAATCCCATATTGCTCTTTAAAATGAAATCACATCAAATTCAGGTGAGAGAAAAGGAGATGGAAAGATCACATCTAAAAAAAAAATTTTTAAAAAAATATGAGAGAGAGCAAATAAAATAAAAAAAACGTGGAGAGAAAACAACAGTTTCCCCAGTAGGTGTAGTGACAGCCAGGCCATCTGGCCATGTAGGGATCACCCTGAGTCCCATATGTACGCATGAAGCTCTGGGGAAGGTACATGTATGCCTGCATATATTCAAAATACACCCTGAAGCACATGAGTGACCAGCAATTATACATTTACCTGGAAAAAATCAAAGACAGATAGCTAAAAGGCTGACATATGTACAAGACTGCATCTACACATAAATTTGTATCTCCCTCCATCCCGCTGCACATTTGCTATTAGGAGAGAGCGAGAGACAGAGAAAGAGAGAGAGCGAGAGAGTCTAATGAGCTATGAGGGGAGCAGAGGGTTCTGGTCTCACAGCAGTGCAGCCATTAAAATGTCACCCAGACAAGGCCAGAAACCAGCTGGAAGACAGCACAAGTGGCACACTTGCACACAAGCAACACAAACACTCCTGCAGAGCTGTGAGAAGATGCTGACTGCAACCACCAGAGCGCTGCATAATTCATGCAAGACCAACTAAGAGAGCGAGTATGTGTGTGGACATATGTGTCGCTGCATGTGTTGGTACAACATGCTCTTTTTCTTTTTTCTTTTTTTTGAGGGCAGGAAGTCTGTGGAGGTCAAAGGCAGAGGCTGATCACACTTAACTGCATCACCTCTTGAAAAATTTATAAAAAGACAGCTAAAAATGAGTACATGAGCATCATTTTTGCTCCTTTTCCCTTTCCTTTATAGCAACTGCACCTCCATCCCTCCCTTAAGATACCAACCAAATGTTTTAAAAATCGCGATTGGTCTTTTATTTGTACCATGGTATGAATACAAAGAGTTTCCCATGTCCTTCTAAGCCACGGCCTTATAAACTTTGTTTTGAGTCAGTAGACCTCAGGGACGGAGGAAGAAAAGGTAGAATGTGAAAAAAAATACATAAATTTTGGACAGACTCGACATGCAAGGAAGTCACAAGGACGCCTTGAGACACACCATCTGTTCCTCCTACACACAGTGTACAATCTTTGATGACTGAACCTTTTAAATAAAAAAAGAAAAGAAAATACCGTTTCACTCAACAGCATGCAATTTGCATAGTGGCATTTTTAATTAACTGCATTCTTCATTTAACTAAGACAGACAGGGTTATTTTGAAGCAGAGAAATGTAGAGCATCCATCGTGTACATGTGTGTGTGCATGTAACGGGTGTGTGAGTGCTGTCACCTGATGTCCTGCTGCAATAACAACTTTGTGTGAGGAGAAGGGGAAAGCTTCGTTGCTCAGGTCTGTGTCTAAAACCTCCTGTAATACCTCCCGGCTGCAAAAAAGGGAAAAGAGAAAAAAAAAAAAAAAAAAAAAAAAAAACACCAATAAGAAGAAGAAGAAACTCTGGCAGTCATTCAACACATTTTCTGTATTTGTGCAACCAGAGTGCAGAAACACAATTATTGTTGACATTTTTTATGTATTTATTTTTATATTTTGGTATACGTTTTACCAGCACAAATAATGCTGGAACAATCCAAAAATGTACCAGCTCTTCTCCCACAATCATACACACACACACAAAATCAATATTACATAAAAAAAATGAGTCAACAGTAACAAAAAAAAAAAAAAAAAAGGGGGGGGGGCTAAGTTTAGCTCACTGTGCTGCTTGTACATTTGTATGTTTGTGAGTGGGCAGGTAGAGAATACAATGTGTGAGGCCTCGTCAAAGAGATATTTTTTGTAATATTGTGGCAAGAAGCCAGGGATGAAGATATCAGGGGAAGGGTTAGAAATGCAACTGGAGGGGTGTCCTCTAATTCAAAAGAAATAAATGCGGAAAAAAAAACAAAAAACGAATGCTCTTAAAATCCCCTGCAGAAATATAGCTGGAATATGTAGGGTTTCTAACATATGTATGTGTGGAGGTCTCAATGCATGTGTGGGGCTAATAAGAATTTTTTTTGTGCCATTTTCCAGTTCCTCCCATCCCTTTCTCACTGAACTTAAGAGCCCAACAGCAAAGGCTAATTAGCTATATATAATCAGTGAATTGCTCTGTTTTGTATGTGTGTTTGCGTATTTGGCAAAAGGGGCACTCGCAACTACCAATTTGTTTCTCCTACTTGCCGCATCACTGTGGCTCTCAGCTGTGCGTCTGAGAATCCGCATCCACACAAACAAGGCTCGATTAAAGGACGTCACATAATTTCATCCATTATACAGCGCACAAGGTGCATAATTGCAAAAGCGAGTGGTTAAGCACTACTTTTGCCCACTGGAACACACTGCCAAAGCTGCATGAGAGAAAGGCTGCAAGTTTAAAGACTCCCCTATTGAGTGAATTTGAATGAGACGACTCAGGGAGGGAAAACACGGGCAAACACATTTCCATAAATGCTGCAATCGCTCCTCTCCTCATGCTCTAAAGGGATCAATTTGCTTCGTAAGAAAACAAAACCCCCAAAATGCTGAGGAGCTAAAAATGATTACAGTAATGTGCGCAGAGAGGCAACACAGATGCCAGTCTTTTCTAAATTACACACACACACACACACACACACACACACACACACACACACACACACACACACGGAATCATTCACGGGTGAAAATATGCACACTCATGAAATAAATGTGTTTTGGATGCTAAAGAAAAGTCAATGAACTCCGTAATCATCATAGATATTGTCTTGTGTGTATGAGCATATAAAAATCACACACACACACACACCACACACATAGAGAGCACATACACACAGAGCACACACTGGACTATCTAGCAGTGACGCAGTGGTTTCCAGTTTGACGTAAGCAATAAAAGCAAGAGGGATAGAAAAACCTAGGAAAAAAAAGTGAAGATGACACTGAGCACAGGGGGTGTGTGTGAGAAAGAAGTGGATACAATCCACAGAGACAGAGAAAAGAAACTTAGGAGAACAGGAGAAAGAAGCAAAGCCTCAAGAAAAAAAAAATCGACAAAACCCACACAGGGAACGGAGTGGACTAACCCTGCTGCTGGTGAGAGGGAAGAACAAAGACAGAGGGCGGTGAGCTGGGGAGGAGAGGAGGTGAGAGGGGAAGAAAAAGATAGATGTGGAGTGCAGAGAATAAGATAAGGAATAGGTAAAGGTGGTGTAGCTTCACTATTTGAGTGTTGAGCAAAGGGAAACTGTGGGAAGGATAAAGAAAACATTGATCTCCCTCCATATCTGCAGTAAGATTTTTACTTGCACCGTGCACAAATTTGAATCCGTAGATTAAGAAATCAAGCTGATGTTGATGGTTGAAGCTGAAGAAATAATTGCTATGTAACAACAGGTCTTATGGAGTGATGAACTGAAATCTGAAATCTCAACATTATTGAAGCAGCTTGTGATCATCTTGAAGCGAGCAAAAAATCATCCAGCATCCAAAGAAGAGCTTTGAATGTCCATCAAGAAGCCTGCAGAACTTTCCATTAGTGCAACTCTGTTTTTGCCTTATATAATGGATTTCCGTTGTGTCTGCACATGTTTCAATAAATCACTGCACCCGTTTTCTCAAAATCTCTGACAAACTGCATCATTGACAGAGTCTATTGAAAATTATTTATGTAAGCCAGCAGAATTAACACTTAATCCTTGAAACTCATCACTAGTGTTCAACTTGGAAGCTGATGCAAACCTTCATGGGATTTATTATTTTCAGCTCTGAGGTGCAGAAGAGTGAACTTGAGAAGCCCTAAAAAATAATCTAACCAATAAATGTACGATGAGGTGGTATCATGCAGTAGTAGACTGCATACTGAGCAAGGTACCCCAGGTGTCCTGAACTTCACAAGGTTTACAAGGATTTTGCAGGTCAGAGTTGATATCAAAGGTCTCAGTACCCTATAGTCTCTTAACAGTTGGATACACACCTTCAATTGTTCTCTTGTTCATTTCTCATCTGGATATAAGTCATTCCAGAGTTAACATTCACTTCTAACCCTCTTGCTTTCCTCACCTTTTGGGCCCCTGGATGCTGATCATCCCCATGTCCTCAGAGTGGTCCGTCAACTGGCAGCGAAAGCCTTGATCCTGAAGAACTGTTTTAATGTGGTTCCAGTTGTGTTCTGCCACACCGCCTCCAATGGCCAGGTAATATGCATCACCTGGAGCAAAGTCAGATGGCGATCAGGTCAAGTATAAGAAAGAGAAAGACACATGAAACCACTTTATCTATAGCATACAGTTTGTAATCACAAGTGTGAAGAATCTCAGCTGACAGCTACATTAGGTGATCTGATGATGAGATAACAGAGTTTATTACATTAAGATGTTTTGAAAGTTGACTCTGTTGAATCCTTCCACTTACTTTATGTAGATATATTCAGCAGGACTTGTCAAGAAATTTGCATAATTAATAGAGCGGCAGCAACTTTTTCATGGCATTTTAATTGCCGCTTCCCACCTAAGATGTCATTACGCAACATTAATTACTTAACAAATTAATTTATCTCCTGTGATTCATGTGCTTCCCTGGGGTTTTTCAATCAGCAGCTGTGGTAATAGAAATAAGGGATACCTGAACAGATGTTATTTTCCAGGCTTTTTTTGATGTAGTGGAGTCAAAATGACAACATAAAGAAACAAGCTACTGCTGTGTAACGTCAAAAGGAGACACATCTTTCATGATATTCTCTTTTCTTGAGTGAGACAAGAGTAAAAAGAATTAATAAATGTGGATAAACAGTACTGATTGGGCGAAAGAACCACAAATAACAGAGAAAAAAATAACAATAAGTCTGAAATAAGATAAAACAGAATAGCACATTATTAAATCCAATAAACAAAATACAACAGCTAAGCTGACAAATAGTGATGCGGAGATAGGGAGATGAATGAAATAACAGTAATAGGTAAAGAGTGCAGCAAATAACTGTGAAACACACACGTCTACACACTATTTCTCACCGCTGGATTCTGGTGCCAGGGGCAGGTTGGCCACACCAGGCTCCAGTCTGCTCACAGTCAGGTCGGCCTCTGACCTTCCTCTTTTATTCAGCATGCAGGTATACACAGTGGTACCTGCAACACACACACAAACAATTAATACGTGCTGCAGACTTTGCAGACGTATTTTAAGCATGCTGTTGAGTGGAAACATACTGATGGAAGCGTGCTCTATGTGTGAACAGGGATGAATATTTAATACATTCAAGTGTACTGACACTAAGTTCACAACTTAGTTGTTCTGAAGGAACAATAATCGTGGCTCTGATCCTCTTAACTCATAAAACTCTGCTTTTTTGTAGCAGAGTACTGTGCAAAAGTATTGTTTTGATTGATTGTTTCTTTCATCAAAAAGAGGGGTTAACCTTTCCCTTGGTTTTCATTTTACTTTAGCTCAGACTTCTAGCTGTTTTGACTTTGCTTTCTGTGATAAGTAACAAGAAATGTATTTCTTTTTTCCAAATCTGGAATGATTTCAATGCAGTGGCACTTGACCACACATGTACAGATGGAGGTAGAGACAGACCTAGTCATACAGGCTGTCTTTAACAGACCCTCATGCACTCTTAGAAAGTATGTTATTACTAGTTTTAATCAGGTCTGAAGACTACAAACAGAAAGAGAAAAACACTTGGGGGTTCAAGTTATAAAGATGCGAGTGCGCCGAACCTCAGCAGATGCCGGTGTCATACATTTTTTAAATCCATACAGGAAAGTAACAGAGAGGCTTAAAACTAAAAGGATTATCTGTCTTCTCACTTCTTCAGAACTTGATCTCACCTTTGGAAAGGCTCTGGGGCCAAAAAAGTAGCAATGTAAAGAACGCAGCTTTCCATTTTCATATCTGCACAATGGTAGGATTCAGACACGGTTGTCAGTTTGCTGATTGTGACAAGAATACAAGAAAATGAAGCAGTAGAGACGTTTGTCGCCACTGTTAACAGCATACCAGACACATTACATACTGGTATTTAGTCCTGTGTAGAAGGCTGCTATTCCTCGCTTGTTGGCATCTTTTTCATAACTCTATGCACGTAGCTGCCCTTTTTATTCTGTCAATCTTTCTTTCTTGTTTTTTTTTTTACTCTGACCTGGCTTCTTGTTGACATCAGCAGTGAACAGCCAATCAGCTGCCTTCTTGGCATCGGGTCCAGTGAGATAGAACTTTCCAAAGTAGGACATGTCAAACACAGCCACACTGTGTCTACATGAGAGGCACTCGTTCTTAATCTAAATAAAAATAAAACAAAAAGAACATGATAGCAAAAGGATAAAAACAAACTGTCCCAACTCTGCAAAGCATGATGTTTCTAAGAAGAATGCATGTTATTGTCAGATCCCTGAAAGCAACATTCATTACAGCAGTGAAGAGAGATTTTAAAATCAAGGTTAGCATTCTCTCCTCTAATTTAATCCTGCAAGCTGCTGAGTTAGCGTGTGTTCTCCCTCGATACCATTTAAACACCATTAAACTCACCGACTTCCCCTTAGAAGCCTTCAGTGCGTTTATACTCATCTGACCGCATGGTAATACTGCACTATCGATCACCCACGCTCAGCCACACATACCATTTACTCTTAGTACTGTCTCTTACCACGTCATGATGTGGAGGGAAGTCAAAGGTGTACTCTTGACCTAGCAGTTCATCGTATTTGTACTTTTCATTCCTCTTCACATCGTAAGCTCCGTAATAATCATAGTCTTTAACCTGTGCAATATGACACAAAAAACAATTAGAAGCTAATTAATCATTACGGTTTCGCACGAAACAAGGCAAGATGTAGAACTGAGCCAGACACTGTGGTAGCATCATCCATTATTGGCAGTCAGTATGTTCTAACAGCCTCTATCCAGCATGGCTTCTGAAAAATATCACCGGGGCAATTATATAAAAGTGTGCCTGCGACTATGTATAGCATTCAGAATATGTGCAGTGTAAGTGTGTTTCTCACAGGAGCAGGTCCTTCTTTGTTGAACCAGCCAGGTCTCTCCCAGCCATGCCGCTCTTGGAACATGCAGCCCTGCTCTGTGAGCACCTGAAAACAACCACACATACGGAGCACAGTACAGCAAAAGCAGTTCGTGTCTGTCTTTGAAGAATTGCTATTTATTCACTAGAGGTCAACATGATGAACTAACACAAAACTTGGACATACTCTCACACTTTAAATGAGGGCGAAAGTGGGAGCAAACAGTTGACAATTTCCAAAAGAAGAAAACATACATGAACACAGTCGATGCTGTATTTCTGGACACCTGTGGATCGAACTACAATTTCCTTTAAGCTCTGTTCTCCAGCATGAATTGAAAAACTCTAGCTGAGAGGTATTGTGATAATAATTCTCTGTGGTTTAGTCACAACAAGCAAACCTCCCCCCCATCACACCCAGTCTTTTGATCCATTGTCAGTATAAAGATAATACAGTACATTCTGTCAAAAAGAGAAAAGATTGTCTGGCCTAAACAATAAAACTCTAATCTAACATCACAGGAATCAATGAGAGTGCAAGTACACTGTTAGTTTTCCATAAATTGCTGCAGAAATATTAAACTTCTTATTTCTTGAACAGTCTTTAGAAAAGATATATCAGGGCTCCTTGTTAAACTGACAGTCGCCCACAGTCGGTAGGTATGTTCTGCTATGCTCTGCTCCTAGCAGGCATCTAGCAGTCTCTTGCCAAAACTTCCCACACTAGGCTATATTTACCATCTGTGCTACCGAGGTGGAGAAAACGTGTGAGCAGCAGTGTCAGAGATGGCCTGCATGTGCTCTGAAATAATCCCATATTGCCTCTTAAAGCTAGACAGTCTCATTACTTGCATAGCTTCCCCGATTGATCCAACCCTTAAGTACCTCCGAGCCACAATACATTAAACCTTTGTCTTGTGTTAAATAGGAAAGGTCACAGGTGTGTTACACATGAAAAGATTACTTGTTGTTGTGCTAGACAGTCATGGATGGTAAAAAAAATAAAGTAAACGCTCTCTCAATTATATTATATAATACACCACGTCATTCGTTTTGTGTGAAATAAATGTGTATACCCCATGATGCAAAAGCTTATACAAACCACCTTTATCACTATTGACCTGAAGTAATAGATTTAGCCATAGAGAATTTTTTGGCCCACTCTTTAAAACTTCAGTCATTGCACTGACTCGGTGCAACGTCTTGAGTCGCATCCTGTTACAGATTTGCTGCTGTGCTTGGGATCATTGTCCTGTCGCATGACCCAATTTTGCCTATACGTGGATTTAGTATACAGAAGAGTCCACGGTAGACGCGAGAGGTAGCTCTTGGGTTTATGCAGCTTCTCTGAGCGTTGCACGGTCTGGCTTTGGGGTGAATTTGCTGGGACATCCACCCCCGAGAAGACTGGCTCCACTTGAGTAACCTTTCTCACTGTACAAGGATGGGCTTCAAAATAGCACGGTAAGCCTTCCCAGACAGAAAGCAGCAACAGTCACTTCACCGCTATCATTGATGTCTGTGTTAACACATTTCTGACTACTCCCGACCTGCCAAAACTTTACACTTGATCAGTTAATCAAGTGCATTTGATTAGCAACACCTGGCTGCTATTTGCCCTCTTAGTTGCTATGGAAGCAGTAAGGTGTACTTTGTTTTTTCCACAACCTGCTTTTGCATTTTGGATAATTTTTCTTTTAAATAGACGATGACATGGTGTAAAATGGTACTTCTTGTTGTTCATCTCAGGTTTTATTTCCTTGATTCAAAGATCTGCTAACGACCAGATTAAATCATAATATTTAAACCTTATAATTGAAAGAGGGTGTATGTACTTTTTACCATGACTGTAAGTAAGGCTTAAATTCTTTTGCTTTTTACTGACTTTTTGCTCAATCTGACTTCATTTTACTATTTCCCCAACACAAAGAAACCTATACTCATAGATCCAAGTAAACAACAAGATCTTCCAATGACTATAAGGCAAACTTAAGTTATAATGATTACAAATTATTTTTATTTCATAGTGAAGAGCAAAAACCAGATGTTGAAAACCCCCTCATATATTTAAACGAAGCAAACTCTGAGAAAGCACACGATATAAGCTACAAGACAAATTGGCAATGTTACTAATGGAATTTGTGTTAATAATCTTTCATGAAAAGATGCCTACATTTCCGAGTGGGGGTACAAATTGCAACCGTTAAATGTAAATGAATTCTGGAATAGGAAAGCATGTCTAAGTGGATCATTAATGCATAAAGTGTGGTAGTGGGGCCCATTAAAAGTTTGTGCCAGGCTCAGGAGGGAGGGGAAGCTGAAAGACATCTGAGACCAGGCTACTGAAACTAAGTGTAGCATTTAGATTCATGTTGGCAGGGGTTGCATTATTAAATGTAACTGCTGGGGATAACTTACACCTCTAACTGCCTTCTGCTTGAATCAGCTGCCTCTAGGTTTGAACAAAGGCAACGGAATAAGAAAGTGAGATCCCCGTGTCCCAAACCTCGAGTTTACAAACACTTGTATGCCTATATCTCTCACAAGTCTTTTAAGTCCCTTTTATGACATTCACACACATGGAAATGTGACAAGCTAGGGTTTCAGCAGCATCATTTATATGTAGATTTGTTCTATCTGCACATTTCTGTCTCAGCTAGCCAGCCAGATGTTGTGGTAGCAGAAGTGTAGAAAGAGAAAGAAAGGGGAAACACATAAAATGCAGACTTTAATGAGAATAACTAAAGCAACACAATTACGAGAAGAAGAAAAAAGGGAAGCAGACTTGTGTGAATCTGACGAAAACCTGAATGAATAGATGAAGAAAACTGAGTGACTGAAGGAGAAAAGTGCAAAAGTTAGACGGGTAACATAGGGAAGAAATCGGAAATGACAGGTCAAGTTACATGCAGGGAAAAACATGGACTGGATATTGGTCCACAAACCAGCATGCATGTTTGTCTAAATCAAGACAGACACAGTAAGTAAATGCCCTGACGATTACCCAACTAAAAAAAGCTTTAAGGAAGCCAAGGTTAGGCTTAATGTTTATCTCAAAGGAAAAAAAGAAAAAAAAATCATGCGTATCTTCTTCCCCTTCACCCACCTACTTGCCAGCTTCTGCCTGCCTAACTTTAATAAAAAGGTTTAAACTTTTTATGAGTCGTGCATGAGTCCTGTGCTCTCTGTCACCATTTGCTAGACTACCTGTTCATACAGTAGTTCTTTTATCATTTCTGCGCTTATCTCAAACTCATCCGTGACTCACACCACAGCTGAAAGGAGTGTGACTAACTCCCAGCACAAAGACAAAGCATGTGGGTCACTTCCTTGAACTCCTCATGAAACACTGATTAACTGTCTGCACTGGAGATCAAACCACTGACCTACCTGGTGGAAAGGATCCTTCCTCATGTTTCGGCTGGCCAGCGGCTCATCAAAGGGGAACACTAAAGAGTAGTTCTTAGCATACGACTCGTGACTCCTCTCTCTGATCCACCGTTTGTTGTCTGTCAGCGAGTGATGAAAGCGCCTGAGAAAGAAGGGAGACGGATTCAAAAGATGCTCATTAAAAGTCACAATCGTTCAGACTTCATTAAAACTTGCTGCAGTTCCTGCTGCCTTTTGCTAAAGTGATAATCTGAAGAATTTTGAGTAGATTTTGTGGAGTGATGTACCTGATGTCATAGCCGTACATGTCCTTTTCAGGGCGGCCATGTATGATCCAGTGAGCCAGCTCTCTACCACAACCACCTCCCAGCATCATACCTGAAACAGAAGGTGTAAGGATAAAAGAGATGTTGATGTGAGAAGCATTCCCGGTCAAATTCAGCTCATTTTAATTAATGCTGAAACAATATTAACCAGTTTAATGTAATTGTGGAATAAAATAATTGAAGATTATAGCTTCTTTACTGTCTTTTGAAACTGAATGTGTTTGTTTTTTGGTTAAAGGACGGAGCCTGTGAATATTATGAGTGCCAATATTTCTGTACCTGATTAACTGCTTTTTAAATGCAAAGTCAGATAAATTTCCACAGCCCAAGGGAATAACATTTAGATGGAATGATAGTCAAACCAAACAAAAGATGCCACTTTGGATTCAATTGTTCCCTGTGGGTCCCTGAATGAGGACCAGAGGGGGGAAAATAATGATCATTTAAAAACAGGCATTTATTCACACTTTTTGAAATTAAAGACAACCCAAAACCCATAAAATAAATGCTAAAACAGATTTAAATTAAAAAGAAAGGACACAGACAAATGTCCAAAGCTTTAAACTGTAATAATAATAATAATAGTACTGTGCAAAAGTCTTAAGAAACATCACTCCTTTTCAGTCCAGTCCTTAATCATTTTTAGGGGAATGCTTTTTTTAGTTGCTTGCTAAGGCACTCAACACTGACCTGCAAATCAATCAGGTAACCACCAAAAAGGATGAACTAGTACACATAACAGACAACTTTGCTAAATCTATTTTTAGTTTCATCTTTAGGCATTTTGTTACTAGCAGTCTATCACACAAACATCTTTTTTTTCCCTGATTTCTTTAGTTGAATCTATTGAAAATGCCAAAGATAGCACAATTCAACAGACACAAAATCGTTTTTTAAGCCAGCAACGTGATTTCCAAAGACTTTTCACATTCTGGCACTGTGTGCAGTGTGGCCTTCGAAAAGAATCAAAGAAAGAAGTGGAGGACCAAAGAAGAATAAAAGAATAAAACAAACTATCTATTCTATGAATAGTATTTAAAATAGGGAAAAATGCAGCAAAGACCCAAAACAGGACCGGAGAGATGTTTCTGATCTGTTTACTGTTCGCCAAAGCCTCATCAGAAATGATCTGAAGGGTGTCAAGAAACTGTTCCTCAGGAAGGGAAATGGGGAGGTCTTTTAAGCTTTTGTACAATTTAAATTTTCATCAGAACTATCATCTAAGTTCACTCTTTTGTTACTTATATACATCTTTCCCATGTTTGTCCTCAACTTTTTTTTTTTTTTTAAAGAAACAGACTATTTTGTGGATATTCTGAATAAGTCACAGCAGATCTCTAATCCCCTTCTTGCTCACCTACATCCCGCCTAGAGGACAGAGTCACATTAATTTGTAGAAAAGAAAGGAAAAAAAGAACAGAAACAGAGCAGTTTATGTCCTCTGCTATGGCTCCTATGTGGCACATGATCCACATAAGGTTATTTCAACCCTTCTTCCATCTTTTGACTCTTGCTCACAGGAGCCCCCGAGCAATGTGACCTCATCATCTGCACCCAGTGGCTGCAGCATTGTGCATCTTTCAACCCAACCAACAAACAATCATCAGCAATTCAATATTTTATCTGTCAAGTCCCAAAACTGTCGGGTTAATGAGCTGGGCCCTTTTAGCAACCCCCCGCTTGCATTGTGCTGCTGGTAATTTGCAGTTATCAAGCGTATGTGTGTGTGCTGTATGTATGTCTCTCCCATGTGTTGCAACCACAGCATCAATATGCAGCAGCACGAACAGTGTGTCCTTGCAACCCTCTGTCATCCCTCCATCTCCATCTCTCACAGCGTCCCCTCTCCCTCTATCTCTCATTACTTCACTCATCTGCAGGCACTGTCACTCCGAGCCCGGGTGGACAGTTGAATGGCTGTTTTGCTAGACAGATGGATGTATGGGTGCAGGGATTGAGCGATAAAGGGAGGAGGGGTGAGAGGATGTTGATGAAGTTCTCCCAAGACAATGTGGGGACAACCAGCAAGGCGAGGTGGCACTGATAAATGTCACTCGAGATAACTGGGTTGATGTGTGAATTTCCATACTTGTAAATCCTCGTGCTTGAGCTTCCACTCATTCTGTCGTCCCCTTCTAACCCGTCCCTTTTCCTCCTCGCGTTTATGCCGTGCAAATATTTGCCCCTTTCACGGTCATTATGTGTCATCTAATCTCCTCGGTGTCAAATTCTTCTTCTTGACGTTTACAGCGGTGCTGCCAGCAATACCACCGATGCTTAGAAAGAGCAGGAAAACATGCACAATTGTTTTTTTTTAATCTTTTCCAATATCCTCTTCAGCAGATTAGCAAGCGCATTAATCCAAAATTTTAAAACAGCATTTAGTGCTGCATATCAAGATGTGTTATTCAGAAGTTAGACAAACAAGATACACTAAATGAATTAGTCCTCAGAGCCAGGATAGTCAGTACTCTAAAATCCTAGTCTTCATATTTAGCTAAACATTTGAATGCTGGTCTTGATATGAGGCCATCTGTGTGATAGCTAAAGCTTGGCCTAAGATGGGTCATTCATCAGAACAATAATCCCAAATGCTGTAGGAACTGTACATTAACAAACGCCTGCAAACCTCGAGGAACTAAAGCGAAGTTGTAAAGATGAATGAGCCAAAGCTCCTCCACAACAAGGAGAAAACGTCATGTACTTCATACACAATTTCATATATTACAGTTCACACATTTAAGTGTTTTTAACCTTCTCTTCTAACATATAGAAAGTCAAGTACTGCCACAAATGCTTTACTCTTTACTTAAGGGCTTTGGTTATTTGAATATAGCACATATAATCAGCACTAAAATAACTAGAACTTTAGAGTCAGTATGTTCTTCACCTTGAAATTAACAATACTCTCCTCAGAATGCAGAGAGTGTGTTTCGTGATGCCCTCTTCAATAATTTTTCTAAGTTAGAAATTTGATCCTCTTTTGGCTTCACGTTCACACTAATGCTTCCATTTTATGAGCCAACAAAGTTGGCCAAAAAACAGAAGACAGTTTTTTTCTAAGATTTACATCAGCACCAGTATCCTTATTATTTCTTATTGTGCACAATAAGAAATAATAAAGGTGCTTATTCCTGTGATTGTTAGCAAGACAAGGATGCAGCCGGGTAAGAGGGGCTGCAGTTCATAGCTTTAAAAGAAAGAAGAAGAAAAAATGCCTTTATAAACAAGAGCAGTTAAATGTTAAGCATGATGGGTTTGACACCAAGAATAAGTATCCAAAGGTTGCCAGGCAACAAATACAACTTCAACCAGTCTGAAGGCTTGGTGATTGCTTGGAGACCAAATTTAGCTCCAGCAAGTAAAGAGCATTCAATGACTATCTATCAAAAGTGACCCCTTGGTCTCTGAACTTTCCTGCCTCTCCGTGCCCGGCCTTGAGCCAAGACAGCCGTGTCACTGGAAATGCGAAAGATGCCGTTTCCTTGTCAGAGGGGCATAAAGACAGGGGAAGAAAGAGTGACAGATGCAGAGAGTGTGAAGAAGGGACGACATGGCACATCAGTGTTTCCTTTGTGTGTGTGGATGCTGAGTGCGAATCGAGCACAGTTCAGGCAGGCTACGAAGTCAAGCTCAGTCCCAGCAGATCGGCTGATCTCAATGGCAGCCCACATCAACTGATGCTCCAAATGCCTTTCTGCACATCCAGTTTCTTATGCAGGGCACACTATTTAAGCTGCTTTAGCCTTCCCACACTTACTGCACATCTGCAATACATCTACACGTCATACTAAATCTCCAACTTAGACAGTACCTGCATCACTGATGCCTGCTCTCCTCTGTGCTGCTGGTCGTACCGCTGCTTTCCCCAAACTCTAGTTTTTAAAAGTATATACTTGCAAGACGTGCAAATAGTCTTCTCACTACAGGAAGCACTCCCTTTGGTGAGCGGGTAACACACGCAGGAGACCAGCTTCACGACTCCCACTCACTGTCTGTGAATTCGCATGACAATTACGTGCTTAATTCACACATAAGCTACATGGGACATTACACTGATTTTGTACCATAGAGCAGGCAGCACAGCTCCACCATGTAATGTTTAGGAAAGTTCAGGGCTGCTGTGCATGTGTGAAAATGACTCAGGTGTGATATTAGTAATACTAGGCCCATTTCACTGAGCTAGTACCCGGCATTACACTAAAAAATAAAATGGGTACGACAGCATTGTAACCACCTCTATTCACACAGGCAGGTTGTGTTTCTATGTAAATGTTGAAAAGAAAATGTAATGCCAACAGTCCCAAGCTCACTTTATAGTTATTAATTACCAGAGAATAACAGATGGGGGTCGGCCTCTCACATGAGGTTGTTGAACATTTAACTTTTTGCTCACTGAGCTGCCATGAATTAATAATCCAAACTGATGACAATTTATTATTTTTATGAGAAGAAGCCTATTGGCAAGTTTTACCACTGTTTTCAGGTATAATATGAGGCAGTACTCGAAGGACGTGTTAGTACTCTGATCAGGGTGGTGGACAGAATATTTCATGGTTAAGTGGTTGCGGAATAGAAAAGCAGTGGTAAACATCAAGGACCACTCATTAATTTGCAGCGAGTCAACTACACCTCTGAAAGAAAAGAAAATACAGAAGAGGGAGGTCTGTGTAACATATGAGTGTCGAGATGCCCACACATCAGGTCTTCACTTCACTGCGTCTCCCAAGCGTCTGTCAGGACTGCAGAGCCGGATCCCATAGTCTTTTGCTCTTGTGCAGAAAAAAAAAAGGCTTTGTCTGAATTGTCTTAATGCTTATGGTGATTACTTTACCCTTTACGCCCCCTCTCTCTGTTTTTCAGACCGCTGAGATCCTCGCATTCCTCCTTCTCTAATGTCAGTAGAAAGTTCATCCCTGAGTGAAGTAATGGAGTTACTCGGGTTGTTTCTGTGTGTGCCTGCGTGTATGTGTATGTTCTCGATGAAAGCTGAAAAATGAAAACCACTCTATTATTCATTTGTGCCTTGAGAGACTGGTGAAGGCTAGGTCAGAGTCTAAGAAAAAAATTCTTTGGCCATTTCCCTTATTTTCTTCATTATTTTTGCCCATTTGATTTCTAAGAAGATTTCTTCGACCTTTGTCACCCCTTGAGGAATCATTTCATAGAATCATTTCATAGATTCCTCAAGGGAAAGCTATTAAAGATGAAGTACTTTATAATAAATAATCAGTGAGTGCAGTGTATGTATTGTTTCTTTAAGGCAAAGTTGATGAAGCTAACCATTTAATCTAAGATGTCTTTGCACTCTCTGGGATTCTCGCTCACTCCCTGCCTCCCTTCCTCTCTTTTCTCACCTCTGACTATTTTATTTCTTCAGACTGTCAGTTGTCAGCTGACGCAGAACTTACCAGCACTGTTGAAGCCACAGCCCAGGAAGAAACCTCTGACCTCTGGTGTTTCTCCCATCAGAGGCTTATGGTCTGCTGTGAATGACTCTGAAACAATAACAAAGAGAAACTTTGTGATAAAGGTGGGAACAAAATGTTTCTATCCAATTCGTCACAGGAGTCAGTCTCAGCTCCTGTGGTAGCTCGAATAGGATGCAGTCCACGCATGACCCAGAATTGGATATGCAGAAGAAAAAGGACTGATAGATGGAGGTATGGAGGCCTATCCCCCCCTATCTCCCCCTACCACCACTTCCCCTGCCAGTGGCGGACTCCCTCAGACATCGGTGCGTTGGTGGTTCTTTGTGTCCGGGGATGGGCGTCCAGGTACACACCGGCTCACTCCTTGGCGGCCGCTTATCGGGGCCTGGAGCCTGGGGCTCGCTCGGGCCACTTCGGAGGTGGGGTCACTCAGGCACGGCTGGCTGCCGGCGGAGCTCACGGGCGCGTCACTGCAACTCCCCCTGGCTTCTGCTCCGCGGCTGCTGAGTGAGCCCTCATCTGGGACTCTCCTCAGCTCTTTCTGGGACAGTGGCGCGGCTGCCCCTCTGTTGGTCTTCCTTGGTCTCTTGTGTTCTGGGGGCCTCTGGATGTCTGGAGTCTTGATCTCCTCCATACCTGCTTCATGCCCTGGAGGACGGGGCTGTGGCCCCCCCACACCCTCTAGCAGATCATTACATGAAGGAACCTTTTAAAAAAACAAGCGCGTCCATGCTCACAGGTGTACACACGGGTGATCACACCCACAAACTACACCCTTTTTGGTTCCTACCTCAAAGCACACTGTGTTCTGTTGATCTTATGTGCTGCACAATAATGTTTAATATTTAGTATTTACTGTCATATTCCCATATATCATTGTGATGTTGTTTATTCTATTACTCTTGTTCTCTTCTGCTTGTTTTCTTTTTTCTTTCTCAGCAGGTGACCCAGGTGATTGATATATGCATTTTTTTTTCTTTTTCTGCTCATTCTGTTGGTTTTTGTCTTTTGCCCTTCTCCCCCGTCCTTCTTCTCAGCTGTTTCTCTTTCCCTCTTTCTTTCTCCCCTTCTTTCCCCCAGTCAAGTCTGTCCCGTATTCAGCAAGTGAAAATAAAATAAACAATAAAAGGTGAATCAAATGGACCATTACGGCAAGGCTGGGATGGTCAATTTGGTAAAGTAAATCCGTTGGGCATCTTTCTTTGCCTTTAGACAACAATTCTGATGGCAAAAGAGCCAAACGGGACAGGCCAAAAAAAAAAAAAAAAAAAGGACTGATAGATGGATATTTGACTACTTTGGCTATTTTATCAGTGTCATCTCTGGCTTTGGGTCATTCCATGCCAAATCATCAAATGTTGAGAAGATTTTATGCTCATCCATCTCCAGTTTGCCTAAAAATTAGAGATGGATATTTTTTTTGGTATGTCTGAGCATGAATATCTCAAAAAGTACAAAAGATGAAAGCCTGAAATTTTCCCGGACCTTTCTTATGAATCAGGGTCTGTAATTTTGAACAGAGAGATTTAAAAAAAAGTCACAGTATTATCTACTCAAGATATGAAGAAAAACCCCCCAAAAAAAAGTCACTTATGCGAGCACACACTAATAACAAACATCACGTTGCATACATACAAATACTAACATTTTCTGAAGTGTATATAACCCAATTTCACAATAATGCAGAATAAAGCAGGTAGAATACTTTTTAATATGAAATTCCTTGTCACAAATATGAAGAAGGAATCCAAATTTCATGCTGCATTGAGTAAACATGACAAAGTGTAAAACAAAAATATCAGTAAAATAATGTGCTCAGTAACAATAAATATCTGCATATTTTTCATTTTGATACATACTCTACCTACCGTTTCCAGATCTGACGCCCATCAGAGATCTTATAATTCAGGGTAAGCTTAAAATACTAAGAGGCGATAACAATGCAAAGAACCCAACAAGTACTGATGTAAGACTTTTCACATATGAAAATAAATATAGCACAACAATTCAAAGTAGTTAAAACGGGATTAGTAGCCTCTTTCACGTAAGTAGCAATGTAAAGTTGCTGTGTCCACTTGTGATCTGTATTCCAATGCAAGACTCTAACCCCCTAACCCAACCCAAATCCTAATGCCACAGTTGCTACAGGCAAGCAGGAATCAGGCAGTTGACTTCCAGACTGAATCCTGCAAGAATCGGACGAGACTAACTACTGATATTTTTGTCTTTGTGATACAACTTGTCATATTTTCTCAATCCATTGTGAAAGTTAATTGAAAATAGCACTTTATGACCATGAATTCGTGTTAATCTATTCAAAAAGTTTCATTTTGCATTATTCTGAAACTCGACTATAAACCATTCAGAATTCTAGTTTCCTTTTGCAATGTTTTATTAGTGTTTGCGCAAATATGGTATTTTGCAGGGCAGCTTGATTTTGTGTTTCATATTTTAAATAGTCATGTTTGATATATCTATCCAAAATCTCAGATCCTGATTCATTTTTACAAAACGAAAGGCCAGTGAAAAATTCAGGCTTTTGTCTTTAGTAGTTTTTAAAATATTCATGATCAAACATGGCAGCAGATCTTCCACAAATTAGATGATTTAAAGATGTGATGTCTTCAGTCTTAACATGATATCAGCAGTCTGAGCGCCGAATCATCTGACATGTTAGCGGATATAATAAGAAATGCGTCTCTATATTCGGTGGACAATCTGACAGTACAGGATGTGTTAGTTTTGCACAAGATATAAAAGTGTGGGGAGGAATTGTGACAAGGCTAAGGCTCAGAACTTTTCATTTTAGTTGGCAAGCCACCATTTATCATTTAGGTTTGGTCAGGCTTGGTCCTCTGAGACTTTAGAACAGCTGTGTGCAACACTGAAACTTAGCGAGCCGTTTGTGGTCAGTAAATGCCTCCTAACCATAACGGCAGGCTGGCTGTTCATTAAACCGTAATGTCTCCTTTTCTATTTCCACTTGCGTTAAAAACCACAGATCGGATGGGTGGTTTTGGAGAGCTGGAAGTTGTTTAAAGGCAACTTTAGCCAAGTTCTGCAATGCAATAATAACTTTTTCAAAAATCCAATACACGCAAACTTTAAAACTAACAATGTCTTATGTAACAGAGAAATTGCAGCAGATACATTAAGATATCAGTACTTTTATTACTCAACTGAACTAAGCCGAAAGAAAGACATTTTCTCTTACATACCTACAAACACATGCGTGTGAATACGTCTTTTAGCAACATTAGACTAACTGCTAAATATTCCAAAAGAAAACACCGTAAACCTTTAACTCAATTTTCCATACTTCTGTCTATATAAATAAGTCTCTCTGAGTGGTGAATTGCACATACTGATGGAACTCATAATATTCGATTTATATTTGAAATTTCTCCTTCATTTAGCCTGCTGTATCCTCATGGAAATGCCAAAGGTGCCTTAGTAACTTCTCATTTCTCGTTAGTAACATTTTCTCACTCTGAAAATGTTTTGTTTAACGCAGCAAGCTTATCCAGTAAACATAAAATGAACTTAAAGCCAAGGGCACAGATAAGAAGAACAGACAGCTTTTCAGACTTCTATCTTTATTTTTTCTTCCATCATTTCGTCTTTATTTCATCTCTGTAAAATTTATGTTATCAATTATTATTTCCCTTTAACATTTTCTTTTTTGTATGTTTGCTTTTTGTCAAAGTTCCTTCTAAATGTCTTTTGTACTTTCATTTTATCACTCTGTTTTACTTTTCTATCCTCACAAAATCATTCTGATCATTATTCCAAACTGCTGCTCCAGGCTAAAATAATGAAAAACTCAAATCAGAAACCACAAAGCATGGCTACAGACCAGCTCACATAACCAGCTGGGCAATGTGATATTACCTGCACAGGAAGTCAGGCTCGAGCTAATCAAACTATCTCCTCTGCAAACATGGCATACAGCTCGCTAGTTTACATATTCATGGGCAACCACAGTATGCATCCAAAGTGTTGTGAAAGTTGCTTGTTTGCTGCTGTAATGCATAAGGATTTGTAGGGAAAGGCATGGAGGAATTGCTCAAAGATTAATGCTTCTTTTGAACTAGTGCTTGTATGTGTGCATGATTGCATTTTTCCTGTGGGGATATATATGTCCGCTTACACATAGTCACAAATAGATGACCTGCTTTGTTTTTAGGGACATAAATCCCTGTAATGTTAAACACATATCTACATCTTAGCATGTAGACTTTAAGCTTAAGATTAGTGGAAGGGTTAATGTTAGGAGGTTGCAGATAGAGTAAGTCTCCAGGAAACGACCTCAGTAAATGTAATTCCCCATGAGGTGATGGGAACACAACTGAGCATGTGCGTGTGTGTGTGTGTGTGTGTGTGTACGTACCTGGTCCACAGACAGTGGACTTAATGCCAGTCTGTTCCAGAGCAGGAACTCTGTTGACTGCACCCTCAATATGTTGCATAAAGACATCCCAGTCCAGATCGAACAGGCTGAAGGCGAACTTATCAGACACCTGGGAAATATTGAAAAATAAATAAATAAATAAATAAATAAAGGCACACTGATAATAAATGACTGGCTTACTTCCAATAACCTTGAAACCTTGAATAACCTTAAAATAGCAGCACACATTTACTTTCTCTCTTTTACCCCTAAAACACACCAATTTTGAAACGAATTTTCACACTGAAAATGAGTTCTGTTTGAGGAAGACACCAAATCACATAAATAGGGACCACATCTAATTAGAAAAATTGAATTGAAGATTTTTGAGAAAATGCAAATGAGCAGTAAAACGAGCACTGAATAATGGTGCATTTTAATATTTTTCCTTTTCTTTGTGTGTCTTTGTAGGCTACAGTCAGCACTACTACTGTGATGTTCAATGCTGATGTACCACCGCAGTGCCAGTGTCAAAAATACTGCTGTGCTCTTTTATCCTCTTCATATGTGACTGGAGGAAGCAAGGCTGCAGCCACAACACATCCTGTAGCATCTGTTAAATCAACTCTTCCTCACCACAGAAACATCTGTCAAATCAGCCCTTCCTCTCATCTCAGTATCTTGTCCAAGCTTTAATTTGCTCCAATCTGGAGTTCTGTAACTCCCTCCTTTTCAGCCACACCAAAATCCAGCCTTTAACTCCTACAACTAATGGCCAGCAGCACAGACGACCCCCCACCCCCCACCTTCCCATCAAACACTAATCTGGCTGACTCAGGGCACTCAAAGTGGAAAGTCCAGCACACCAGAGCTGTCCAGCAATTTTATCAGTCACGTATTTCTCTCTCAATTCCTGCCCTGATTCACTCTTTCATCTACTTTTACTTTACTTTCCTCAATTTTTTTTAATTATGTAACAGACATGCCTAAACAAAAACAAAACAAGAACACTGGATAACAATATCAACCCGTTTTTATAAATGTTGAACATAAGTGATTAAGTTAGATAGATGGTTATGGTCTACAGTCAAGTACAGAGGACGTACTGAAGGAAATTCCTTTGGCTTCACAATTACCATCTGCTGTGACACTCTCAGCTTCGATTAAGACTTTAATGTCATATGGATGCCTAAGCTGACAGTAGCTGCTTTCATGTGAACAAAGAGTTCTGCACTATTACCGGGCATTGACACTCAACTGGGGTATCTGAGAAGCAGATACCTTTGTCCTAGGCACCACACTTCTCCCAATCCTTCCCAAGCCATCAATCTAGCTCATCTTCAATCACTCCGCTTCTTCTATTCTCCACGTCTCCTTGCTAATTCTCCTTTTGGTATCTATTCTTTCTTCTTCCACTTGCTTTAAGACATCAAAGCTGCTGCAGAACGAGAACAAAGAAGCTGCTTCCGCTCAAAGAAATCCTCTAATATGTAAAAACCACTGAGGAATCTGCAGACAGGCAGCCAGCCAGCCAGAAGGACAGAAAGCCAGGAAGTTAGGCAAAAAGATATTATCGGTGACCTGCAGAAAACGTCTAATGGCTTTCATTACTTCTGAATAGTATAAAAGACCAAAGTCTTAAAGAAAAAAAACAGGCATAAATCAAGAAGGAATGCATGACGAGTGAAAAGTTTTAAGTATCTAATGCATAAATGCATGCCACCAAACCTCCTGCCAGCCCACTTAACAAACTGCTCTAAAAACCTGTCCTTGAGAGAAAGTACAAATCCATTAAGACCAAGACCACCTGTCAGTTCAAAGGCTCTTAAAAAGATCAATCTCCAAAGTCAAACTCTCTCTAAAGTCGGTCTTTGCATGGAACATGCAACTGCTTGCACAATGACTTTTTCTAGTTGCCAAAGTGTTGTTCGAATAATTAGTCTTCAGAGCCTTCAGTTCCTTTTACAGATGTACTTTGGTTTTAATGTTCCAATAAAACAAATTTCACCCCAAGCGGAGCTAAAAATACAATGTTTGTCAGGGGTTGTGCTAAAAGAATGAGTATGAGGTAATTAAAATCCAATAGACTTATCCCCTCTTGAGCACTGTGCTCATCACTGTGCACATTAGAAATAAAATATATGTGGAGTGTGGGCAATAAGACTTGCAACAGTTTTATTAATGGATACAAATATAGGACTAGTTTTTTCCTTTCTAAGTATAGTTTTCTGTATAAACTTTCTAGAGAAAAATAAACTTTCCAAAAGTGTCAGCGTTTGATCCCTTTTTTGTTTCATTATTTGCATCAAGGTTAATAAACTTCGCCTTCGCGTAAGTGACCTGAAGGCACTGGATTTGATGAAATCATCCAACAAAAGCCAAAGATTCCAACAGAACTTGGGGGGGGGGGAAAGGGAATCCTGTTCTTTCCCTACTAGGTATACTATACCTACTCCTGTGCCTTCAGAAGCATCATAAACACAGTTTGTTGCGCTTTCCTTTATAATGGCTACTCAAGTTTTTATACTTAAAGTCCAACATTTGTAGCTTTGTGTCTTTACAGAAAGATGATAAGAGAATTGATATTTGTCTGTCATATTAAAAACCTATAAAGTCGACCCAGTAGGCTGTAGGAATATTTAAACTAGAGATGGCACGATACCACTTTTTTATGTCCGATACCGATATCATAAATTTGGATATCTGCCGATACCGATATGAATCCGATATAGTGTTTTTTAATCAACAAAACTGTTTTTTTAAATATCTTGCTGCATTTTGTATAAGTTCATACTCAAGTTTAAAACAACAACTACACTAAAGCTATTCTGTTATACCTGTATGCAAAAAAAATATTTCATAGTTCAGCAACACTGATCAATCTAATAAACTTAAACCTACACCATCCTCCCTATTCTGGTATTTTAAAGAGTACTTAGCATAAATATTAAGCAACCTAACTAATAGGGTTCCAACTCCCAGCAACAACAAAAATAAATAAATAAAAAATAGGGAACCACCCCTCACGCTCCACCTCATGATGCTTAATCGACGTAATCAACCTTAATTTGATGCAGTGTGAAAAAAAATGCACAGAAATCAATTATTTTTCAATATATTAAAATATTAAATAGATTCAACATCTTTCTTCAACAAAATTGCAGACTGCACAGATGGTACCTTCCCAAAGGAAAAAGTACTATAGCTTACTAGGGTATATATATTAGACTTAATAGTTACTATATACAGTAATGGACTTCTATTCATTTTGCATCAAATTAAAACTTTGGGTGTCAGATAATTATTTATTAAAAGCTAGACATTTTAAATGACAATAAGAAAGAAAAGTATGTCTTTCTGCTCCCCTTTTCCCTGTTAATGCCCTATCGGCCCCCCTGGCTAAACTTTGCTAGATCCGCCCCTGCACAGTTACCAGCCGTCAGCTACGTAGAAAAAGATCCTTGAGTAGAAAGTAATAATAAATAAATTCTAACAACAGCTGATCAAGCTTAAACGTGCTGCTGTTGTTCAGCCGCTGGTTTCCTCTTTCTGGTGCAAAGTGGGCCAAAAACAAACAAGAGAGATGGACTCCCGACAGAAAAGCCGATCAGCTGATCGTTAAGCAGTTTCATGATTGAAGTAGCAGCCGGAGAGGCAGTCGCTCCATATATCGTTTGTTAAGCTTAACGCAGGAATGCTTTACAAACATTCAGAGATGGACTTACACACTTGCTTTACTTCTCTCGGGGATAACTTTGTCGGAGATGAAATGCTGGGTTGCTAGCGAAGCTCCACATGCTATCCAGACCACGACAGGTCCCGCATGCGGCAGCCGCTCTATCACGTGATGCATACTGCTAACGTTCTGAGGCGAGTTACGGCGCGTTGCAAGTTTTGTGAGGTGCTTTCGTGATATTTAATGGATCGGATTACATTTTTTATTTTTCTCCGATATCCGATCCAGTAATTTAGGTCAGTATCGGACCGATACCGATACGTAATATCGGATCAGTCCATCTCTAATTTAAACAGAACCAGATTAGTGGCTTACTGTTGTTCTGTATTCAGGCTAAGCACACATAAACATCCTGAATTCAGCTTCCTAGACAAACAACTAAAACATAAAAAAAATAAAATAAATAGGATACATATATTAAAACCAAGTCTGAGCATCCTGCAAACTATGGGAGAAATAGCAAAATTGGAGTGTAAAAAGATGTGATCATAAAGAATGGAAGAAAACTGCTAACTGTTCTTATAGTACCTCCGTCTTAATGCTAAGCTATGCAGGATGGTCACAAACTATCAGTCTTTATATCAGTTTTTTGGAATAAAACAAATAACAATTTCCCCTGAATGTTAAATATTTTTTACAGTTTTCCTTTAAAATTAACACACACACACACACACACACACACACACACACACAGAGTTTTGACTGCTGTTATGAATACAGTTTGACCTCCAAACTAATACAGCAGAAAGTAATAGACAAGGTAAATAAGAGATGAGGTCAAAATGACACATAAGTATATAAACTGGATGAGTTTATTCAGCTTCCTAATTAAAGTATTTGATTTTTTTTGTCGAGCAAAGCTAAATTTTTTATCACAGCACTCACTGAAACGAATAGAAAGAGAATCTGACAATTAACCTCAGGATGACATTCAAGCTTACCTCATCCCAGAAGATGGGGTTTCTTTCATAACCGCCCACAGACAGAGCGTCACCTTGAAGGCGCAGGTACACTGACGCATCATGGTCCCTGACATTTGGCATGTTCTGGGAAGATGAAAGTGAACGGATCAAAACACGAAGGAATGAGAACACAATCAGTTAAGGACGGTTTTTATGAAAAAAAAACAAAAAGTAATTTTATTACCAAATAGTTGTTTAAATTCTCCAAGTTCATAAAAATCTACATTCACTCCATTGAGTGAATTTCTTCATCGCACATCCAATTCAGGGTCACAAGAGCTCAGGGATGGATGGGATAGGCTCCAGAGACTGAAATCCCAAAGGCTGTCTAAAGCAGAGGTCTCCAACCTTTTTTGCGCCACGGACCGGTTTATGCCCGACAATATTTCCACGGACTGGACTTTAAGGTGTCGCGGATAAATACAACAAAATAAAACTAGTACTGGTACCGAAAAAAAGAAGATTTATTCATAACACACGTGAAAAGACCCAGGAAGACCGAGTAAACGATAAAAACAATAACAAGATAACGCTGAAAACCCTGAAAACCATACATTTCACACCTGAGCCTCAACTCTCATGGCCCGGTACCAAACAACTCACGGACCAGTACCGGTCCAAGGCCCGGGGGTTGGGGACTGCTGGTCTAAAGCTATTCATAAAAATTTTAAATTGCTAATAATTTCTTTATGTTCTAAAGGAAAATGGAAAACAGGTGCAGTGACTTATTGAAACATGGACAAGAGTGAGTTTCCTTGTCATTCTAAAAAACACGAAGCTGCTGCCACAATCTTTCCAGTTGATACTGCATGGTGGATTCAAGTGCAATTATAATTCCATACGTTTTGACAACATCCCCAATACCATTCGCTGAAATGCGAGCCTCCAATTTGTTTTAGAGATGGATGTAGACACTTACTTTTGTCTCTCTGTCCTGACTTCTTCTGTACCTGCTGACAGCAATTTGTCATCGCTCCATAAGCTCTGTTGCCTCTGATTTTTGGTCATGCTCCTGTTTAATTTGGCATACCTCAACCTTTTCTCCTATATTTCCCTTCTTTAACAATGGCTTCTTGACAGCCAAACTTTCACTGAGACCATTACTGATGAGGCTTCGGTGAACTAAAGGGTTAGATGCATCTCTCAGGTCCTGTGTCAAGTCTTTGCTGGATATTTCCTACTTCTTAAGTACATGACTTTCAGATACTGCTCATCTCCTGTAGATAGTATTGGCCTCTTCTTCACCAATTTTTAAGAATACACTGCACATTATGTCAGCATTTGCCAGGTTTTCAGCTAATAGCTTTTTGGGAATCACCTTGTTGGTGCCAAAAATACAGTTTAATTCCTATCAAAATGTTATCTTTGGCATTTTTATTGATTTTATGACCTCATGTGTTCTTGCAACAGGCTGCTAGAAACAAAGCACCTAAAGATACAATTTAAAATGTGTCTTTGCTAAGTTGTCTAATATATGTGGACACAATACTGGTTAATCCCTAGAGTTTGATACCTTTTTAATGCTTGAGTGATTAAGTGGGTTCAGTTGGTTAAGTGGATTAAAAAAGAAGAAGAAAAAAATCTGGAAATAGTCAGATAAAAGGACTGGATTAAAAAAAGAATGAAAAACCAGTCAAGATTTTTTTTTAAATGTCTAAAAATCCTACCTTAAATAATTATAATAAAGTCTGGTTCCTTGGAAGCTGAATATAAAGACAAGTGCACTTTTGTTTAGTGCTACATTTTTATAAGATGTTAAGAGCTGTACAAAAGGGGCATCACAACATGGGACTAAAAAACAGCCTTAAAAATGTTTACAGCAGCAGTCGTCCATACAATGACTTATCTTAATAAACCAAAGCATTTCTTTATGCATCACAGCATCGTGTCTAACATACCATGTAATCATTTCATTGTGTTCTAATAAATATTTATGCAAAAATGTTCAATAAATAGTTACATTTTAGGTATGTTGTCTCATCTGTATTCACGTCACTATGGAGGTCTTTTCTACCCACCAACTGGTTTTCCGGGTAAAACCAAAATACCAGCGAACAAGCTGACATTTTAAAAACCGCTCACTCCAAATAACAAAAGCCAAACTGCTCATTTCCCCTCTCTTGTGCACTGGGTGCAGCTGCCAGCTTCCTTCATGTGATCAATACTAAACATTGCACTACCTTCTGTCCTTCATGTATTCACACAATCTGGTATGGTTTCTTTTCCCCTTACTTTAAAGCCACCACAGCCTCCCAGGAGGTTACATGTCACACAAAGGCACACAGATGACATGAAATGTTTGACCTGACAAGTTGCACACTCTGGTGGGAACAGATTTCCTGACATTCAAGTGTGCGAGTGTGTCATTTTGTGTGTGGGCTGATGTCTGTGAACGTGATGTAGCAGTAATGCTGGTTAAGCTCCTCTTAAACTACATAATACAGGGGAGCTGACAGACCGCCTACAACCACCAGCCTCGAGAAGATGAGCACAGTCATGCATGTGTACACTAATTTAATCTAACAGTCGTAAGACTCGCAATCACAGAGATACAGTGAATCATGTGAACATCTGTTATAAAGTATACACACACAGGGGCTTCCCCAGTAGATGCAGGTTCACATATCATCCCATTAATATAAAGATACACACAAATTATTCTGTTTACTTTTCTATTACAAATTATTGCAAACAATAAAACAACAGTCTGGGCCATCGCAGGCTGAAAATCTGTTTGGTCATAGTGCCCCCTACTGGTTATATAACCTTAATGCAGACAGAATTACCCTCCTCCACCTTGAAAAACTGTTTATAAATTAGCCATTAAATACACACCATCGTGCAACAGTTGCCACCAAGTAGCAGTGAAACAATACCATAATATGTCTGGTATTTATGAAAGGAAATGAGTTATTTGAAACATTCGCCCGCTTTTGGCAAACAATCTGTTGTTTTTCACGTCAACTCTCATGAGAGTACGTCGCTGTGGTAACTAACCCCTGGGGGAAACACTGTACAGCATACATCTTTAATGACTTCAATGAAGGAAAGAGAACTTGGTGCACACGTTTGAATTTAGTTTGGATGTTCTCTAATCTTCTGCTCTTGCTCTTGACGAAGGCGGTCGCACTTTTCTCCTCTCCTCCTCTTCCTTAGCTTCCCTGCTTAGCCTCTTATGTCCTTGTCTAGTCTCGTGTTTTTTGTATTACTTTTCCCTGGAACACTCTCTCACAGTCTGTTCTCTAAAACCTAAAAGAGGAATTATGGATTGGATCAACTGGTCCCTAAATGCAATTGACACCCCTTTCTCAACGAGAAGTTTGGGCTTGGGTGAGCCTGAGTGCTGAAGATATCTACCTACAGTATTCGGAACCATGGTAACAGGGTTCTGGCGAATCGGAGCTGGCTTGGCCCTGACTTATCGAAGAATTAAGGAAGGAATCAAACTGATCTCCCTGTTGGAGCTCAGTCTGGGGGGAGTTATTTTTTTCTCCTTATCTTTCCTCGTGTGGTGCATTTTCCCATTGTTATACCTCTCTGACCTGTCTTCCCCATGTGATGTTTTGTGTAATGTATGTATGGTCGGAGGGTAAGATGGTGCCGCCATTGCGTGCAATAGGTCGGCAGCCTTATGAAATTTCCCCTTGTGGGACTAATAAAAGGTATATCAATTCAATTCAATAATCCACACGGTAAAAAAATACACATACATTTACTTAAATCTTTTAATAAGTGGCGCTGAAGGTTTGACAATATCTTTTAACTTGACAAGGCCAGCACTCACCGCTCTTTCTTGGTCGGCATTCTCTAAGTTCTCAGATTGGCTTCACTGTGGACAGTGAGCTGGTGTTCCAGCAGTTTCCAGTTCACGACAGGGTTCCTGGGTTGTTCCTAAACACCCTTACCAATTTTTTTTTTACCTGAGGGTGACAGCTTGGGTCTTATTCTAGGCCTCAGTGACACATGAGAAAAACTTTTACTTATGTACAAGTTGTGTTACTCTACAATTCTCTTTAGATCTTCACAGAGTTCCTTGGACTTTCCCATTATTTTGGGTATTAGTCAAACAAGTGAGTGCTGTCAAACAAATCCACTTTATGCTGGTAAAGAGAAACTAACTTTTATAGTCAATCATGATCACTAATGAGAAGTTAATAGACCTTGGCCTCCTCAAGTTAAACGACATTGTAGAACCCTCAGCACCACTTCTTAAAAGATTTAAGCGAGTGGATGCAAATATTTGAGCCTATATCCATACTTTACTGTGTGTGCATTAGAGAAAATGCTAAATAGATTTAAACTTATGCACCTACTCTATTCTATAGTTGCTCTCACACTGTTACACAACACCAGGGCTGTAGCTGAAAGAATACAAATTAAAGTATCCTAAACACATTAACTATTAATTTAACAGAGTAACAATTATAATCTATCAGATTTTCTCATGTTTTAATGACAGAGAACTGATATCCTGTGACCAAAAACACTGACTGTAAGTAACAGTCAGTGTTTTTGGTCACTTTCCTTTCTGGGTTCACAGAGATTAAACTTTATCAGTGTAGTAGATCATTTCCAGAAATACAGATTAAGGCACTTAAAACACACAAACACACACAGTGCCTTTCCTCTCTGCACTGCAGCAGCTTTGTTGCTTACAGCCTGTACCATGCGTTTTACTTCTTCATACAGCATTTTGCTAAAATCGTAGTTTTCTCTTTCTGCTGCCAGCAGACCTGTCCATGTTTATGATTGGTCAGACGCCCCTTTCATATGAACACAATCCTAGCTAGACTCCAAAACCCTGGTTTAACTTTTCAAGTTGATAAACAGCTTTGTGTGCCCACTTATCCTGATTGCTTCACTATAATGTTGGCAAAGCCAAATAAAACAAAGCATGTTGAACTTTCTTCATGATTCCCCCGGAGAAGATTTGGTAAACCTATTAAAATCACAGTAACTTGCTTTGTAAAAAGGAAACTCACAAACAAATTAAAAAAAAATGTATTAAAATGAAACACCTCTTTTATTCAATGATGTCTTAGTAACACAACATTGTCAAATGCAGCATTTACTGCAAATAAGTTAAAAATGTAAACAAAACGTTAACTTTATATTTTTGTAATATCATTCGGGACGTGGCTTTAGGAGGTAGAACGGGTTGTCATTTTTCATACATCTTTACAATTTTTGTTTGTCATTTTGAATATTTATGATGTAAATCTGCAATGCTGCGACTTTAAGAGGTATCCATCCTCGACTGCTTTTATGGACTTCTTCAATCCTTTTTTGCCCTCCTGCTGAAGATTTTTTTTAGGAAAGTCTTCCTCATTTAATCAAATGGTCTAAAGGCACGAAGGGATCTACAGGCTGGTAAAGCCTCTTGAGGCAATTTCTGACATTAGCTGATAGCACTGACTCCAGGAACGGTGGTCATACCTGTATGCCCTCGATTCTCTCTGTTACCACATAGGCATGATGCATAGCAATGAGAGGAACCTTGACTCCGGCCATTTCTCCCAGCTTGGTGGCCCACACACCTGCGGTAACACAGAAAGGCAAAAATGTCATAAGTGTGTTACCTTTAACACCAAACAAATATCCTTAAAAAGTGTATGGATTTTCCTTTGCTCATTGCGATTTCACTTTTACAGGATACATTTACATCAGGAGAGCAGTTGCAGGTTACATAAAGACTGCTTTACACTGTGTTACATTTGTGGATTTGTCATCTTTGAAAAAGAAAGCCAGCAAACCTGCACAGTTCACCACACAAGGTGTCTCAATGGTTCCGTGTTGTGTCTCCACTGCCTTTACCCTCTTCACACCAATATCATCAGTTCGCACTTGAATGCCAGTTACAGGACAGTTTTCGATCACCTGATTTAAAGAATGGAAAACTGAAATGCTGTATGCACTTTTTTCCATGCAAGTACAATGCACAGGGAATCAGTCGAGTAATATTACAGACGTATAGATGTCCGACTGGAGAAGCCTCGTATTTACTTATTACTACAGAGGAAAAGTAACGGAACATGTGAGTCATTTGTGCAAAGCTTAAGAATGTAGTGTAGTAGTTGGGCTGTTCACAATATAAAGACATGCAAAATCAACACACACACACACACACACACACACACACACACACACACACACACACACACACACACACAGATTGTGTGTGTGTAGATTGAAATCTATGGGTAGAAACAGAATAAAGCTGGCCATCAACTAAAGAGGCATTTAGCAGATCAGTAGACATTACCGTGGCTCCTCGGGCAGTGGCTGCCCTGGTCAAGGTTGTGCAGGTACCTGCAGGGTCCATGGTGCCGTCTTTTGGAACATACAGTGTTCCATAAAGATCATCGACATTCATCAGAGGATACAGGTCCTTCGTCTCAGCCGGTGAAAGGACATGGGACTCAATACCATAAACTTTGCCCAGCTAGAAAAAAGAAAATGGGGAGATGACGTGTTCAATGTAAATATTACTTTAAAGGCACCTTTGTTCCAATTTCAAATAAGTGGTTAGAGAAAAATCTGCCATCATTTTAAATCATATCAAAGTCTTTATCTTCATGATAAAGCAAACAGAAAGACTCTTTTCAATACTGTAACTATAAGTTGAGTCTGCCGCTATGGCAGCATAGCATTCTGTATTAGTTTTATAATATGCAAAGGGAACAGTAGTGTTGTTTGTGAACTTTGAAAATCTAACACACACAATTAAGGTCAATTAAGTTTTTTTCTCTCTCATGTACCTCATGTTAAGCAGTAAAAAAAACTTTTTTAGAAAACCCACAATCAATTTTACATTTAAAAGCCCCAAGGAGGAGCAGCAGTCGAATGTTTCATGAACTAGATCAACAACAACTGATCAACAGACTGATCAATGAATACAAACACATTTTCATGTGTTTTGCCTCTGTTTACTGAACAGTGAATCTATGCTTTCCTAATAATGTTCACAACCAACATGTCTCTGTCTTTACCGACATGAGGCGCTTGTACTCGTCAAGTCTTTGCTTGTTGGAAGCAATGAAGAGCCCTCCGTTCTGGATCCAGCCTGTATGGAGACCCGTCTCCTCCTCTAGGTCTTTGCTAATCACATTCCTGGTGTGGGCCAGGAGCTCTACCTCAACATCACTGGGTCGCAGCTGCCACAGGAGGCCTAATAAACAGAGGGACACAGGAGTGCAAAAAACTTAGTGGACATTAGTGAGCACATCACGCACATGCAGGTGAACACACTTGATAATAATTACTACACAAAATTACCAAAGAGTGCTTAATTTACTCTTAAAACTTCTTATTAGAACGCTGCTATTAAAGTAGGATGTATAACTTCAGGCAAACACAGCTCTCTGTACTGTTACAGACTGTTACCTGCAGTATGCCAGGTGGTGCCAGCAGTCAGTCTGTCTCTCTCCAGTAGAACTACATTAGTCATTCCCATTTTGGCCAAGTGGTAAATGGTCTGACAGCCCAGGCTTCCTCCTCCAATCACCACCGCATCAGCTGACCTGAGGCAGGAGGAGGTATATGAAAAGACTAAAAAGGCTGATGCTACTCTTGACATATGAAGGTAACCAACCAGCCTGTGAGCTAGCACTAACTTATCAATTCACAAGTGCAACACAGTCCCTTTTTCTTTCCCCCTGCTTCCAATCTTTAAACTACAGCAACAATAATGACCAATAACTCCATTTTTTAAATTAAACGAACAATAAACACTCTTGTTTTGATACAAACCTTTCCCAGTGCAAAGTATCAACAGAGCATCTATATTCTGTTCAGAACTTGTACATCACTGTGTCCATTCCTCCATGAACTAGTTTTTCTTCACAATCACGTATTAATCCACCACTTCAACCATTAGATTAATCAGCTGTTTATGTATAAAGTCACTGCATATAATCTTAAGAATATATTTCTGAAAACATTCCCACACAATCCATTTATCCATTCAAAACCCAATCTAACCTGGGTAATGGCTTAGTGGGTCCTGAGGAGGCTCCATCCTCCTGTTTGAGTGTCTTCTCGTAGGGAACACTCTTTTCCTTGGTGGGCTCCGAGCTGTAGGACCGAGTGCTTGTCCGGCACAGCGGAGAAAGAGGAGGCCTCACTGCTGAGAACACTCGCCAAACTGCGCTCCTAAGGAAGGCCATGACCCCTGTGTGCAGTAAGACAACACAAAGGGACATTTTAAGTTTTAAGTTGTAA
The DNA here is from genome assembly GCF_041146795.1 of Maylandia zebra. Lineage (NCBI taxonomy): Eukaryota > Metazoa > Chordata > Actinopteri > Cichliformes > Cichlidae > Maylandia > Maylandia zebra. The sequence goes on along the minus strand of NC_135173.1, from coordinate 42,323,850 downwards.
CACTCAAGGTTTCAGAACAAAGTCATTATGTACAAAAACTCTTTTCTGAAGTATTTTCTGCTTGTTCTGGCTAGGATTTGTTTTGTTTGTTTGTTTGTTTGTTTGTTTGCAACATTTTGTACCCAGTGAAAACCATAATAACTGAAAAATAAATGTAAATAACTTTATTATACTCAGGTTCAGGGGAATTTACGCAAATTTGCGCAGGGTTAGTAAATCTAGTGGGCAAGACTTGGCGGATCGAGTATATAATGTTCAGCCACGTGCAAACACCAATAGTTTGACCAAACAAGGATTTTGGAAAAAACACTTTGGGCACCTGGGCGCAAAAACGGCAGCACATTCACCACTAAATAACCCCGCACTTAATGCGTATTACAAAGCTTTTAGCGGGTAAATGTGCAATTTATGCAATAACGTACAGAACGCGATGCACAGAGTGCGCTCGCCTGGAAACGACAAGTCTCAAAATAAAAGAAACTACATTAGCAGTTCCAGGTAGCAACGTGGCGTGAAGTTCTGCGATCTCAAACAACGGAGCATGCAAATTACATAATGCAGCAACTTTTGGATGTACATTCATGTCGCACTTACGCTCGATTCCGCTTGTCCAAGATTGCCCCGGAAACACACTCGAGGAAAGAGGTAAGTAGTGAGAGGGGCTGCTTCCAGAATTAAGGGAGTGGGTTTATGGTGAGAAACGGTCAAGTAGTTCCGCAGACCAACGAGCGACAGAACTGCTGTCGTGGCCCACAAGACACAGCTCAGTAGCTGTCAGATAAATGTGAGCTGCAGCGGTGTTAGACTGCAGCAGAGGAGGAGCCAGACATTTGAAACACCCGGGGCTTAGCCCTAAAGGGTAGTATGCATGTGGGATTTTTTTTTTTTTTGAGGGGGGGGGGACTTAACCAAGACATAACCACAATCAGAACTAGATGATAGTAGCACTAAAAATCATCATAGACCTGCACTACACTTATTTATTTAATTCTACCAAAGTACAATATTTAGATTGAGAAAAGTTTATATAATTATTTAGCCTTGTTGTGCAAACAAGCCTGCATAACTTAATAAATATAGAATTTGAAAAATAACAAACCTAAAAAGAAACACTAGGTACGAGATACATGAGGACCTATGATACGGTGATACTTTTAGTAAGCAACCATTTGACTAACATGTGTGTCTCACCTGCTCTTGTTCATCTCTGTTCTGTCCTCATTCGCCATCTCAATCTCTGCTCCTCTCTCTCCCTCTTTGTGCTGACAATCATCAAATATACAGTTGAAACCAGATATTTACAAACTCTTCAGATCAAAACAAACACTTTTTTAATTGTAACATCAAATCAGACTGGGGGCAGGGATAGCTCAGTAGGTAAAGTGGTCGCCCCATGATCGGAAGGTCGGCGGTTCGAATCCACTTAACGGCTACCCTGAGGTACCCCTGAGCAAGGTACCGTCCCTACACACTGCTCCCCGGGCGCCTGCTTAGTGGGCTGCCCACTGCTTCACTGAGTGAATGGGTCAAATGCAGAGAAAAACAAGTAATTTCCCCATGGGGATCAATAAAGTATCCATTATTATTATTATTATTATTATTATTAAATGTTTATTTTTTTAGATTGATAAATATAAAAACATATTTGTTAACTTTAAGAGTAAAGAGAGAAACTGTCTGTGTTTTTTTAATTGCAAATGGCACCAAATTGTATTCAAACTGAGCCACACTTATGGAGCTCCACAGTTCTTTTCCTGGTGTTTTGGTTGACATCTCTTGATTTTCCCATGTCACAGAAACAGGCTCTGTGTTTTGCCTTATATGCATCCACAGCTGTGCCACCAGTTTACTCACATGGACTCTACTAACCTATCAGAAGCTTCTTCAGCTCAGAATGGAATCCTCTGGAGTTTTCTTATTAATTAACAATAAACTTAGTGTACATGTACTCCTAAATTTGATGAAAGTGATAAAAAATAGACAGCTCTGTCTCTCTTTATTCTGACATTTAACTAATTCAAAATATATTTCAATATTTATCTAAAACAAAAGTTTACTCTAAATTGATGTTGTACAGTAAAAATGTTTTATGTTTTCTCCCTAAAGTGTATGTAAATATCTGGTTACAAATGTGAATATCCTGCTGTGTACTGAAATCCCTCTTGTTTTGCATAGAAATATACTGAACAACATACAAAGCATAATATATAAAATAACATTTACCCGAGTTTTTTCTTTGAAAGAAGCCTCTAATGTCCATTCTTATATTTCAGTACATAACTGAAACCGATTTAGTCGGGGAGGGTAAGAACTGAAAATATGAAATAAACACACGTAAGCTAAGACTCTCTAAAAAATAGCATTTGTTCGGCTTTTCATTTCGCCATTTGTTGATTCACTTGAAGAGCAAGTAAAATAATATTGGTCAAGTGATCAGTTTCATATCAATCTTTCGTGATGCACCGTCATATTTACATTATTTGTACGGTACGAATGATTTGCTTTGGTACCTGGTCAAACTTAAGCTCTCCTTAGTATGGCTGGCTCCGTCTCTCCAACAGCGCACTCACGGGCAGCAGCTGCCCCCGCCCCCTCGCTCAGTCGCTTAGTGCCTGAGCTTGGATCATACCAATATCAGGGGGGGATTCACGCTCAGTCGTAAATTCCCACAGTGTGCACTATGTGCTTCGAATATTGTGTGTACTTTTTGTTTTATACAGTTGTCAGCCAGGCATCTAACTATGAAAAAATTACACTCCAAAATACCCCGGGCTTCTGACAAAACAACCCGGGCTTAAGCCCCGTAAGCCACCCCCACGCTCCGCCCCTGGACTGCAGTTGTAGTTCCTACCTTCACATGCGGTTTGGCATACAACTAGAAATTTGATCAGTCAGATAGGATTATACCCAAGCAGCCTAGTAAGTGGTAAGCAACAACACATGACACTTTGGAAACGCCAGAAAAAGGTTAAGTAGACTTGACCAAGTACCTCAAATGAGTCAGCAGAGGTTTGTGACTTCGCTGGTTTTGTCCCATAAACATAAGTATGCACAAAATACCTCCTATGTGAAAATATTCAAGAAAATATATAATGTGCCAAAAGAGAAACATTAATGTCAATTTGCTGTTTGTTCTGTTTGTTTGGTTCATGAATGTGTGGGTGTCTGTATTTCCGGGAGGCTAGGGTAACAGCTGCTATTGACAGCCCAGTGATCAAATCAAGCAGAAGTAGGTCATCACATATATGTTGAACATGTGGAGTTTGTCTGTGTGAGGCATTTGACTCAGTGTTGTGGGGATGCTGCAGTAGGACAGGGGAAGAAGAAAAAAACACTTTAAACCTCAAAAGAAGGCTCCTTGCCACACTGAATGATTCAAACTTTGGCTCCAGACCCCTGAGACATCTGTAGTTGAAGCCTGCCAAGCTGACCTCATGATTCCCCACCTCCTAACCAGCAGCCAATAAAGTGCAAAGTTTAGGTCCCTCCTGTGCCAGGTGGTTCTTTCTAGTTTAGACAGCTTTGAGCTAGACTGAAGCTGAGTATAGGAGCTGTTGCCAGCACTGGTATCTTATGTATAAGAATCTGAAACGAAGAAAGTGGACCACAGCTACCTTTGAACTTTGTAGATTTCCTTAAACTAATTTTTTATGTGACTGAATAACAGTGTCTTAAGGACAGAGTGTTATGTCCACGTGTATTTGTGTGCACGCACATGTGTATGCTGCTATGCCAGCAGATGCAGCAGAACACTGAGCTGTAAGCACATAGATTGTATATAGTGGCTTCTCTTCTCTTCCTGTGGTATGTGGCAGAGTGTTCCAGAGAGAACCAGATAAACTACTGTATATGCAGACAGCTGGGGTGTGCTTAGAGGTAAATGTGTATGCTTTGATACAGACTTGGGTATCAAGTGCTGGTGTACTTAGAAAGACAGAAAGAAATAGATTCAATCAGACTCAGAATACTTTACTAGGGGAAATTCTTTTTCGTTACAGTGCTCCATTATAAACAACCATTAACAAAGACAGACAATACACTAACTAAGAATAGCACAATATATACAGGCATATATATACATAAAGGTCACTTATTAATAACAAACCTGAGTCAATAGCTAATAAATGGTTTTTTTGGGGGGGTTTTTGCCTGTCCCGTTTGGCTCTTTTGCCATCAGAATTGTTGTCTAAAGGTAAAGAAAGATGCCCAACGGATTTACTTTACCAAATTGACCATCCCAGCCTTGCCGTAATGGTCTATTTGATTCACATTTTATTGTTTATTTTATTTTCACTTGCTGAATACGGGACAGACTTGACTGGGGGAAAGAAGGGGAGAAAGAAAGAGGGAAAGAGAAACAGCTGAGAAGAGGGACGGGGGAGAAGGGCAAAAAACAAAAACCAACAGAACGGGCAGAGAAAAAAAATGCATATATCAATCACCTGTTGAGAAAGAAAAAAGAAAACAAGCAGAAGAGAACAAGAGTAATAGAATAAACAACATCACAATGATATATGGGAATATGACAGTAAATACTAAATATTAAACATTATTGTGCAGCACATAAGATCAACAGAACACAGTGTGCTTTGAGGTAGGAGCCAAAAAGGGTGTAGTTTGTGGGTGTGATCACCCGTGTGTACACCTGTGAGCATGGACGCGCTTGTTTTTTTAAAAGGTTCCTTCATGTAATGATCTGCTAGAGGGTGTGGGGGGGATAGCTAATAACTGTTACATGAATAGACTGAGAAAATATTTTTTACGTTTGTGTCGAGCCCTTCATTTTTAGAGTGCTCTCAGAAGTTATTTTCACAGCAGAGAGAAAGCTGTCCTTTACTGGTAACTTGTAAAGATGACAAAGAAATAAAAGAAGAAATTATCAGCTTTCATGGTGATATGCACATACATTTTTCAGTATCTCAGAAATGGCAGTGTTGACTTGATTCCCCCATTTTCAGCTGTGTAAGTTAACAACTGATGGACAAGTTGTCGTGGAAGTGTCTCACCCTTTTGCACACAATGTTCACAGATGAGAGATGAGCAGGTGTTCTTTCATGAGAGGTTATTTGGAGGCAAAGCCTTCACGGGATTCTGTGTAGCCCTGTGAAAAACTAATAATTTTCAGAAGCACCTTTAGCAGCAATAAGTGGAAGTAATCATTTTCTTTATGACTTTATCATCCTCTCACATTGTTGTGGAGGTATTTTGGCCCACTCGTCTCTACGGCTTTGCTTCACTTCATGAAGGTTTGCAGGCATTCGTTTTATGAACAACAGGACTGTGCAATATGGCCAAGTACCTCTAGTACCTTCCAAAGGACATCTGTCCTAGAAGTCTTACAGTTTGTTCAGATCCAATTTTTCAAATCTGAGCCGTCCTGCCATGTAGTGAGAGGAGGTTTTGGTTTGTTTTGTCCTGGTAATTCATCCAAACGAGCTATACTTGTTCTAATTTTACTCTCATGAAATTTAACCCTTACCTAACACCTGAAAAAAAAAACCCCAGTTCACCTGTAACAACAGAAAACAAAAAGGCTATGCTCTAGAGACCACAGATCCAATAGTGCAAGAACCCACGCGTCATGTGAACTTATTTGTCAGTGTTACAGAGGCAGTACTGCAAGATGAAACACTATTTTTAGTAATAAGAAACATAGGGCTGGACTGGAATTTGACAATAATTTCATTGGGAGAAAGTTTTATTCACAGGTCAGGAAATCTCTGCAAAAGGTCTGCATGGACATGTATGGATGCTCCTGGAACTTTCTCAATCATCTTAGTTTTATTGTTACAAAGCAGTTGCTCCTTTCTCAATGGCCTGGCCTTCAACTTGGAGCACAGACTGTTTTTGAGTTGAAATTGAAGAGAAATATCCTGCACTTTGGATTATTCTGCAGTTTTTTAGTGCCTCTGCAGAATGCATGGGCAGGGTGCGCACTCATCTTTCTTCTCCTGGGAGTTTGGGTAAGTTTCCCAGGATTTTCAACACCTGCTAAAGGGGAGAACAACAGGTAAGATGGAGTGGGGGACTTCCTTGTGAGTTTTTCAGGTGTTTAACTGGGATTTATTTTTTGGGTTTAGATTCCCAGAATCTGATTTTATTTTGTATGTGTGGCATTTTTTGTAAATATTTATATTTTAAGTAATGAAAATAGAAAACTGGTTTTATTGGCATTTGTTAATGTGGAAACACCTTTTCTTATGTGGTAGCAGTAAAATGAAGTGCAAAACAAATAATTCATGTGGCTTTAAATACGAAATGTTCGAGAAATAAATCACGCAACCTTACTTTGCTTCTGCCCTTATAATTCTGAAATGTACAGTATTGTATTTATTTCCTTGTGGCCTGCACTTTAAAACACATCAAGTTGGATAAAGACAGTTTTTGTAGTTTTGCCTCTGCACTGTACACTACCACAGAGGCTTTTAAATCAAACATTAACTGATTGAAGTGCTGACTTTCGGCTTTAGGGGATTTAACAAAATAATGCTTTAACTTTTAAGGAATCGTTGCCATTTTTATACACAGCCCCTATTTGTTGGAAAAGTAATCGAACAAATGACTGACAAGCAGTTTCGTGGCCAGGTGACGGCTGATCCCTTGTAATTAAATGACAAATGTAGTAGACATAAGAATGATTCAAAGTGTTGAATTTATATCTTACACAAATCAAAGTCTACAGCTTGTTACTGTTATTTTAATTGAGACCTAAAGACACATCAGTGCCAGTGAGCAAGCCCTTTATTCTGCTGAAAAGAAAAAGACTAAATAAACCATCAGAGGCAGTAAAGACTTTAGGAATTGTCAAATCAACAAACTGGTACGTTGTTAATAAGAATAAATGCACTGGCCAGCTCAGGGCCTGAAAAACCACAAAATACAACCAAAGTGTAAGCATTTCTAAAGGCAAAGAAATGGGATATTATTCAGTGGCCAAGTCAGTCATAATCCAACAGAGCATGCTTTTCAGTTATTAAATACACAAGCTGAAGGCAAAGAGGCCTAAAAACAAGCAGCAACTGATGGTGGCTGCTGTAAAGGCCTGGCAGCCAGCATCTCAGTGAAGCAAACACATTTAACAATGTCAATGTTTTTTTTAGACTTAATGCTGATGGCTGAAAAGGATTTTCATCAGTTCTGAGCCTCTAAAAATGGGGCACTGTATATGAAAATGACTGTAATTCCTAAACAGTTAATGCAAAATTTTTGTAAATCCCCTTGAATAAAAACTGAAAGTCTGCACATCAATCACAATGACTGATTTCAAATCCACTGCAAAAATTGTCTTAAACTGCATTTATGTACTTCTCCATCTACACACACATCTATAGGTGTGCATGTATGTAAACTCTGGCTGCAGTAGCAGAATTTAGGAAACAGTACCCCCTTGTGTTTTTTCTTCTTAGTACATGGTAGCTTTGTGTATTTAATAAAATATGTTCATTTGTTAACTAACAGTCCATAACCATTTATATAACAGTGCAAAAATATTTGTATTTCAATTCTGAGCTGCTTGCTATCCAGATGTGAAATCAGTGGCAATTAATGAATCGTAATATTAATATAAATTTATTGCTCAAAGATGCAGAGACAAAAAGTAGACCCAGAGACAAAACTGGACCCACGTATCGTACATCATGTTGTGCAACTCATCTGTGATTCACAAAGAAAAACAAATAAGTTAAGATATTTGCAGGAAAACAAATCTTCAATGTCAAAAAAACAATATACGAAACAGACCGTCATCAATGCGCACAAAAATGAAATACAAGTTTAGTTTGACCTGATCAAATCCACAAACTTGCGACATCAGTTACCTGCACTGCAACCCTGTCTAGACGAGTGTCAGCTCAATCCTGGAGCGACAGCGATGCTACAAAAGACTGTTAAAGGCTGTACTTTCATAAGACCTTTAAACACTTAAGCAACACATAGCATTTATACTTTTTAAACATAACATGTGGACGCTCTCCAAAACTGGATAAAAACCAAAGCTACACTCTTCAAGCCTCAACATGTTGCATAGATTTTATGTAAGTAATTGGGCCTTCAAAAAAAAGTATTTTTACTTTAGGAATTTCTCGTGGTTGTAATAGTGTCATAAAACCTGAAATCTTCTCAAACGGTTCTCGAATCATGACGTAATATTTTAAAACCAGTAATATGCGCAAAATTACATGAAGGTAATTTTGTTTCCAGTTCATGTTAAACTCCTAAGGATGAACATGGCTAAATGTGAAAATATTAAAATACAGCTAGGGAGTAGAAGATAATCCAAGTTAATCCATTAAGTTAAGAAAAAAAAAAAAATCAATCTGAAGAAGCGTAAACTGATCAAAAGCAAACATTCAATGTGTAAGAGCTACTAACAAAATACTTATCAATTATGGTCATTCGAGATTTGTGTTAACTCTCCAGTCCCCAGTGGAGGACACACGCAAGCACAGAAATGTACAGACAGATTATAGCAACACGAAAAAAAGAAAAGAAAAAAAACAATAGCCAATACATTTCAGACTTTTTTTTTCCAGACTTGCCAGGAGTTGTTAACAGTGCAATTACTGAACCCTCGGTTAGAATATGATCAACAGATTACGCACTATCACAGGAGTACATTTAAACAGGTTGACACGAACCATACAGAATGAATTAACGCTCTAAATGAAGCAACTAAACTAGATGACTGAGCAAAGTAAAAGAAAAGCACATAGAAGGATAAACACTCTAAACATGGGGTTGTTTGAGAAAAATCTATTGTGCAGGTTGACGCATTTATTACACCGAGACAACTGTGCATGTCTTTACACAAAGCCGAAACGAACACCATATCTTATGTTGTTGCCTCCTATCTAAGAAGCTCAGGTTAAATGACACTGAGCATGTCAGTTTTATGACACAAGGTGGAGTGAAAGTATCACTCTCTCCTCAGTAACAGTCTCTCTGACCTCATGGCCTGTGGACCTGCAGATTCTCCTCAGCTACATTTGTGCTGCACTAAAGTTCATCCCTGTAGGCGACTGACAGCATCTCGGGTGCCGGGGCAGCCCCTTTCAGGGTCTTGTGGGAGCCCCTCCAATCAGTCCTCACAGAGTCATCATCCCACAGGGTCGACGTCTCTGTGTCGCTCACCCACTGGGGATCACCGGCGTAGTGACACGGCTGGACCAGGAGGGGGTGCGCACTGAAGGCTTGTAAGTTTCTATTGGGGAAGTGGGATTTGTAGTCCTCGCTGCAGAGGGAGCACAAAGGCAGTGTTTAGACTGGGTAAAATCATTCGAAACTTAAAAACACAGGATAGGATGTCATAATAAAGAAAAAATAACAAAAATAACAGCGCTGGAACTACAGATGGAAGTTTTGTTTTTCTTGGGGGGGGGGGCAGTTTGAGCAATTTTTCACCATTTACTGAAATGTTAAATATAAACATCAGGGATATTTTGTGATTTCATTACACTATACTGATTTGACAAGAGATGGTGACAACAGGCCAATTTCAGAGATGGTTCAGTTACTCTTGGCATGAAGGGCAACAATGCATGGGGTGCATTTGTTGAGTGTTCTCAGCAGACTAGTCAAGCATATCAAATCAGAATCACAGTGGTGTGAAAAAGAGAGAGAGTGCAGAGAAAGCAGGCTGGCTATAGGCCAGATTTCCACACATGATGGAGCACACAGACACAGCCAGGCCTTCTGGTTTGCAGATCCTTTGGCACAAAGTGCATTTCATTTCTTAGAGTTAGTTCCTGATGACGAGAACAGTTGCCTTGTTGGGGAAACTGTCAAGGATATCATTGTTAAAGCCAGAATTTGATTCACCCATTACACTAATAATTTAAAGATACATTTGGAGGTGAAGTCGATATTTTATAGACCTCCAGCAACCATCTAGCATGAAATAGAAGCTTTACAGATGATGGCTCCAAGTCAGCAGTTGAAGGATCGCCAATGTGGTTAGACTTCCTTTGTACGGAGAGACAAACGTGCATTTTTATTGCATCAGACAGTCGTCTGGACCTTTGCAACCAAAAATGTGAACCTCATAGTGATGCCAGATGAACGCTAAGGGATAACCATAGTCATCATGGTGGAGGAACCATGGATGTCTGTATTATTATGGCAGTAGTTGAAAATTAAAGGCAATGATTAAAAAAGCAGTTCCAACAATGGCCACTGGAGGCTTGCTCCCAAAGTGAGTCAACCCCATTGACTCCAATGTTAGTAGGCCAACTTCCAACCAGAAAATACAATTTCCCCTTCAACTGGTAGGCCTTAGCTATTTAGAGTGACTGAACTGTCTGTGCTCTAGTTATGGTGCATATAAAAGAATATTTTTAGTGAGCTTTAATTAGCAGGTATCTATGTCTGTGACAAATTCACATGATGCAACTTGTCAACCATCCTACCATCTTTCATTTCTTGACAATAGCTCATTTCTATCTGCCAAAGCTGAATATATATGATAAATGATAATAGCGACCACCTATCAATGGGCTAAAATTATTCTTTTTTGTGATTATACACGTACAACACATTATTAAAGCATCATTTTGATTTCGCAGCCAACGGCATAAACAAACCAAAAAATGCTGTAGTTCTAAATATAAGGCTTCAAAATTAAAGTCCCCAAACAAATGACTGATATTAGTGTGGCAGCATAATTCTTTTATATCAAATCTGTAATAAAGAAACTTTGATGTTGCAGCTTAATTTTTGTTTTGTTTTTACCAAAGTAAGTACAGACCATACTGTTAGTGCCACAAACACTGGTATAAACTTAAATAACAAACCATAGAAATTTAAGTATGGACTAAAATAGTCTGGACTGACCATACAGTAGTGTAATTCATGGAGAAAGGCGACAACATAGGCTTGGAAAAAATATATATCTTCTTTACCACAAACAAAACTGAGTCCACTCTGGCTGCTCACATCTGTCGGTCACACTGTGTTTAAGAAAATGTCAGCCCACACTGACAAAAATTCAGACCATTAATCCCAGAAAGAGATGCAGACACGAGGCCTGTGCATCATAAAAGGAAAATGCTGAGAAAGATTAAATCTATTTTGAAATGTGGTGCGCTAATTCAGCTTGACAAGCACAACATATCAAAGTGACTTTCTTTCAGAAAAACGCAGTGAAGTAAAACCACAGACTTCCACATAGTTCTTTAATCTATACACTCCAAACAAAACTAGGCTAAATATAAAGCATGTACACATGTTTAGGCAGCTATAGAAAAGAATGTTTTTAGCCCTGAGGTCTGCTTTAGTTTAAACGGTCTCGCAGGAGAAGGAGATTAAAGAGTGCTGAAGAACAGGTTTCATTATAGCGGTCACTGTATGGAACATACAAGAAGAAAACCAGAAAAACTTCAAAGTGCGCAGAGAGTAGCATGAGTGTATTTTTGACACTTTTTTATGATACATACTTCGGATGTTTGTCGTACATAATGGGGAGGAATTCATCAACAGGCAGCATCTTGGAAAGTGGCTCAGCATTGAGGAGTTTCTGGGCTCCCTGTAGGGAGATGGCGTAGGACAGAGTCCAATACGAGTAGTCGGCCATCACCAAGTTACGAACGTTCTCCACTGGCTCCTCCTTTCCAGGATTCACCTGCTTCCTGCCCAAGTATCTGTGGCAACATAAAGCGATCATAAGAACTAAAGAAGTTAAAAAAAAAAAAATCAGGCGCGGGGTAGAAGCAGCAAAAACCCAGGATGGTCAAGGCATGTGATTTTTACAATCAAACTCCACCTTGCTGTTCTTTTCTGCCTAGCAGGCATAAAACATTTTTCAGCACATGCTCTGTACGTGCATTTTCCTTCCAAATATGTACGAAAAAAGAAAGTGCTAACATCACATGTTTAAGTATTTTGGATGAGCTTTAACCATGGAGCTTGGGATATTCTATTAGGGTTTGTTTTTTTTTAATTAAATGATTTTATCTCATAATATGAGAAAAAAAAATCACCCTACTGGACTTCATGGTTCTGCACAGTACACAAAATGTTAATGGTTATAGCAAATACGATTGCTCTACAAAAATATGTTCCATTAAGTTATTATTGTATATCATAGTCATAAATTTGTCCCAAATTCTACACTAGAAAAACTTCAAACTTTGTCTGAAGTTTTGTCTAATTCCGTTTGTATGATTTCAAACAAAACCAGCAAACTATATCAAAGGGTACAAATGCACTTTGGACTTTATAATGAACCTAACCTGAGCTTTCTTACCTGCGTCTCATTTAACCTTAACCAAAAACAGGAATTGGACTGGAAACTAGGAGTAAAATGTGTCTTACATGATGTCCCAGTCCAGCTCCACCTGCTCCACATCCTGCATCATTTTGAGTATTCGTCGCTTGAAGTTGGCCTGAAAGCGAACATCATCTTCAAAGACCAGGGCCTTATCCATCTGCATGTCCACCATCTATGGAAAAAGAAGTATACACACTGTAAGCCTGACCTGTTAAATAAATCAAAAGGTTTGTGTCATAAAAGCAGGTTTTTATTTTGCATCCATCTTCTTTACAAACATGACTCTTGGTTTTCAGCTGAGTGCAATTATTTTCATTTACAGTTGTGAAAAAGAAAGTACGCCTTCTTTGAATTTTAAGGTTTTACATAAAAATAATCTGGTCCTTAGCAGTTCTTATGTAAATGCAAATTCAGATTAACAACCACACATTATATATTACATCATGTCATTATTGATTGTATGAGAACAACTCCATAATGCAGAAGCTAAGGACAACTTACTTAGATATGAATTAAGAGGGTAAATAGCAGCCAGGCACTGTGAATCAAATACACTTAACATCAGCAGGTGTGAGCACTTACATAAAAGCAGATGTTTTGGCAGTTTGGTGGTATGGAGCATTCAGGTGTGTGTTAACACAATGTCAAGAAGGAAAGACATCTTACACATGACCTTAAAGAAGCAATTGTTGCTGTCTTTTGTCTTGGAAGGGTTGTGAAGCCATTTTCAATCATTTGAAGTCCATTTTTTGAAAGCATTCAGTACAGCTGACAATCTTCCTGTGGACATCCCAGCAAATGTCCACAAACAAACGGCAAGTTTGAAGGGTTGCAAGAAGAAAGCCTCTTCTTGGCAGCACGGCTTAGGTTTGCAAACTTACATCTAAAAAACCCCACAAGACTTCTGGAACAATGTGTGGTGGACATATGACACCAAAGTGAAGATGTTTGGCCATAATGGACGCTGAGATGTCTGGAGAAAACCCAAACACAGCACATAAACCTCACACCAACTGTCAGCACAATGGTAGAGGGGTGATTATTTATGCTTTTTCTACAACCACAGGACCTGTGCTGCGAGTCAGAAGCTCCTCTGTATACCAGATCATTCTAGTGTTAAATATGAGGCCTTCTGTCCAAAAGTTAAAACCTTTGGGTCATGCAGCAAATCTACAACAAAATGCCTGAAAAAGAAATAAATCAAGGTGTTGCAACGGCCGAATCAAAGTCCAAACCTCATCTCCGCTGAAATGCTGTGGTGGACTTTAAGATAACTGTGCATAAATGGATGCCTGCAAACCTCAGTGAAGTGAAGCTGCGTGCTGTAAATGAGAGCGGGCCAAAATTCTTCCACAATGATGTAAGACACCGATTAAGTCATCCAGAAAACCACTACTTCAAGTTATTACTGCTAAAGGTAACGTAAAAGCTACTGAAGTTGATATAGAAACGCTTAGAACTCAAAGAAGTTATAGTTTTGTTTTCACATGACTGTATCATAATATTGTAAAAAGGTGATTTGCAAGGACTGTATATACAATTATGCTTTCTTCTTATATAGTATACTATGAAGTATAAATTAAAATATTTGAGTTTTAACTTCAGAAAAGGGATTTGACAAATGTGTGACAGTGTGTGTCCTCTCACCTCCTTCCAGATGTAATAGTGACTGAGGAAGCAGCCCACTTCTCCTTTGGTCAGAGTGCGTCCAGAGAATGGGTCATAGTATCCTGGCAGCAGGTCGACACCCAAAATCTTAATGTCACTGCTGTTCAGTGCACTGCATACACACACACACACACACACACACACTTTTTTTTGGTAATTCTGTCTTTGATAAGAGAAGAGCGTTCAAATTTGGAGCATACGTAGCCATAACGCTGATATTTATTATAAGCCACAAGTGTCCATATTTTCAAGATAAGAATTGAAATTGGCCTCACACCAAGAGTCTGAATTGACACGGTGTTACATTTCTTGACAAACTTAACTATAAAACTGAGAGAGGAAAAGACCTGAGAGCAATCCACTCACTTTCCATCCACGGCATCGACCACTTTGACGTCAATCTCAAGCTCGTTTAGAGAGAACAACATCCTGTCTCTGCGGTCAGCACGCCGTCGCAGGTTAATCAGATAAATCTGTGCAGGAGATGGGCGACCCAGAACGTTATTTAAATCTGGACACTGTGTACCATCATCATAAATCTTTGAGTTTCATCAAATGGGTCGACTGCATATTCGGCATGTTTTCAAACTCTATTCACTCAGTGAAAACATGCATCATAATTGGTCTGAATCTTGCTGAACATAAAGTACTACCTAAAAAGTTGATGTATAATTATATTATATATTACACATAATTACATCCATGCTTTCATTACTGCATAGAACAAGCCTGTATAAGGTTGGGTTAACCTTTTTTACACATTAACTGAAAAAACTTGAACTGGTTCACCTACCTCATCAAATCCCAGGAGGTCTCTCTGTTTTGGAAACATGTGGATGAAACGGGAAGGATACATGGGTGGCCCGTCGACTTTTCCACAAACAGGGATATTAGTTTGGGGGGGGGGGGGGGGGGGGGGGGGGTAAAAGAGAGGTGAGCTGATGTGCCTTTTTTTAACTGTCATTATTTGGCTTTAGTATTACAAATCATCTATGCTCTTACTCATAGACTCAAGGTGAACATGGACAAAGTTGAGACGATCGTCTTCTAAGGTGTAGTGCGGTTTGGCTGGAACGTTCAGGTAGCCGTAGCGCTCCTTGTTGCACAGGTACATCTGTATCTCTGAGTAGCAACGAAAAGCAATCATTTAATTAATTATAAACATATTTATTCATGTATATTTTCAACACTGAGTCCTGAAATATACAAATATTCTACAGTGAAGCAAGCGCAGACGTGATTTAGTGCAACAGCTGTGTTGAGTAAACCTGACTGCTGAACATAATAACACACGAGCATCTACAGACCTGCAGCCCGACAGGAGAAGGCAAAAACAATAATATCGTCGTAGGGCCACGAGTAGTCCTCATGAGGAGGATAGAAAGCAAGTTTTTTCATGCCCTCCTTCCTCAAATCCAGCAGCAGGGTGCTGTGGACCATAGGCACAGGGAAGCAGCCCACTCGGTGACGATGACGGGTGGGGAAGTACTCTGCTGTTCGACGATAATATCCCTAAAGAATTGAGATATTTAAAAAAATATGCTTACTTATGTCCTAGATCTGTGTCATTTTTCTGCATTATGTTCATCAAGAAAGCAACAACAATTTTTTTTCTCAAGTATTCCCTTTAAGCGGATAAATAATCACTCATTTTTAAGTGCTGCTCACCTGTGGAGTAATACCACACCAGTAGTTAGAGTACGCCCCCGGAGAATCTAACATAGGAGCGATGACTGACTTGTTTTCTGCTATCAGCAGGTTGAGGGATTCTGGATTTGTGAGGATATTGTCCGTGTCTGCGTACTGAATCACAGAGACAGAAAATACAAAGGAAAAAGTATTTTTCATTCAAATTACAGTTGCTAAGTTTTTTTTTTTTCTTGGATGAAATAACAGCCTCAGTAAGAAAGACATCCCATCTGCTTAATCAAGAAAGGAGATAATATGAAACTTATCACAAGAAAGGTACCAAGATATAATCAGCCCAGCGTTTCCTGGCAAAGTTGAGCGCTGCTTGTTTCAGCTTCATCACATATTCGTATCTGCTGTTGGGCCAATGCTTAGGACCCAGCTCTCCAGCATAGGACCTAAGACACACAGAAGTACAGTATTATTAGGGGATATAATACTATATTGGTAAAATGTTGTATAATTTGCCACGTGAAGCAAATATGTGATTGGCTGAATGGTTTCTATTGTAAAAAAAACAAAACAAAACAAAAACAGCATCGCTGAATCATGCTGGAGTGTTGACCACAGTGAATACAGCATACCGATGCTAATGGATTAAATAAAACCAGAACAGTAAATAAGTTCTGTGGTGCTGTGAAAAGAGCATAAACAGGTGGATAACGTAACAGTTTCATGACTGTAGAAGTTTAGCAGAACTCACTCAGAATAATAACTGACAGGCATAAAAGAGTCTGCTAATAGAAAGCAGAGCATCATGTACAGACAAGCCTAGATATGCTTTGTCAAACTCTTTTTTTAGCTTTTAAAATGAATACCAGATGAACTGCAAAGTTGCAGCCTACAGAGGGGTGTTAATACTTTCACTGAACACGTGGACAAAAAGAGCCAGTAAGAAAAATCAATACATGTACAATCTGAACATTGTTTGATTTATTTTGTCAATACCAGGATGACACTTCAGAGGATCATAGATTTGCCTCCTGATGAGTAAAAGGGATTGTTCCTGTCATTTCCCTTGTAGAAAGCAACTATTGAAGGTGATCTGCTTTGATCCACGTGTGCTGTAAGATCAAGTTGGGGGTGTTTCCAAACTCAAATCCCAGCAGTACACAAAGCTCAACACATTAACATTTTCAGACTTACGTTGGCTTGTCCATTGGTCTCCACTCAACATAATGGTAATATTTCTGCATGACAGTCAGCCACTCCTTCAGTATGGCTGTGGTGTTATCTGTGTTGTGATCCGTGGCTGCCCTGGAAAGCACAGAGAAGGCAGAGGGTGAAGTAACTGCACCAAACGTAGGGAACCTAAACTTGGCGTTGGTTCTTGTTATTACTTATTCCCCTCGTTGTGCCAGGGGAACAGTGAAATCTACATTATGTGAATTTTTCAGCTCCTCATCATGCCGGTGCAAAATCCATGCTGCATTCCCGCTCTCATTGGTAAATGTCAAATTATTTGCTGACAGGCTTATTTGATTCAGTGCCCAATACTGATGTTCAGCCTGTGTATTACTCGATCAACAAACAAAACCAAATACAATACAAAACAACACAATACAAATGATTACTACTTATTTGAGCAGAGTTTTCAGGTTTGTAAACGTTTTAATGTTGTCTCTCAGTTCCACTGAATGATCTGAACAATCATTTTCCGCTTCTCTGGTTTACGGTACACCACAAGGTTCTATTTTGGGGCCTTTACCGTTTTTGTCATATCTGCTCCCTTTTCAGCACATTTTCATCACTTTTAAGGACATTTCTTATCACTGCTAGATAGACTGGCTGTCAAATTTCTTCAACTTAGTGAAGAGAAAGCAAAAATCCCATGACAGATTTGTGCTGAAGGTAATGGAAATTCTAGATTGCCTTGCCCCTTTTGCTAAAGTTTGAATACTCCCGTTAAAGCTCTGGTTCACTCTCGTTTTTATCACTTCAGAAATATTGTCAAGTTAGGTTTCATTGTTTCACAGTCTGAATTGGAAATCAATCAAATCATAATCAGTCTTTTATTTCATCACATCTAGATTATTGCAATTCGCTAATTCAGTTCCACTTGCACCCCATTAACTTCAGTCTACTTTAAGATTCTAGTTTTGACTTTTAGAGCTCTGCATTAACAAGCACCAGCATATATCAGGTATCTTTTTGTATCCTTACATCCCCAGTACATCCCTGAGGTGACTTAATCAGGACTTGCTGGCTGATATACAAATATAAAAATAAATGAGACAAATACCCCAAGAGTTTGAAGCTCTCTCCCACTGAGTCATAGCACTATGAAGTTGGTGATCTCTTTTAAAAATGAGGTTAAAAATGCATATTTTTAACCTTGCTTTTTGGTAACTTTTTTGTCTTTATGTTTTTAGCATTTTGTGATATTCATCTTGAAAGGGGTTATATAAAGAAAAATTTACTTTTTTAATTACTTTTTGATTACTTTTAACCCAATGCACTTCATGACCTCTGGGCAGAAAAGAAGAGCAAAGTGGCTGACAGCTTTTGCACTAAAATATGCATTGGATCCCGTTCCTGTCCACAGCTGTGAGTTATCTTCAGCAGTGTCACTCTAGCAAACCTTTACTTGTGGTGAAGTAGGGTTGGACAAAATGACAAGGTATATCAAAGATACTAGATATCTGTCAATTAGCAGAATGGCTCTATTGCATGACCAGGTTTTTGTTAGTCTTGTTTTTTTTTTATTTGTGCAAATAAGACACCACTGCAGAGTAACATCCTTTTTTTTTAACTTCATCATAATATTAGGGCTCTTAATGATTTCTTTAAACTCATATTTGTACAGCAACTGGAGACACAGTTAGGGAAGGTCTCTTTGAGCCATTTCTAAACAACTGCGGATT
Source organism: Maylandia zebra (assembly GCF_041146795.1). Lineage (NCBI taxonomy): Eukaryota > Metazoa > Chordata > Actinopteri > Cichliformes > Cichlidae > Maylandia > Maylandia zebra. The sequence goes on along the minus strand of NC_135173.1, from coordinate 42,305,367 downwards.
CCAAGATCATTGGTTCAAACAATTATACAATGTAAAAGTTACTCTCATGTGTCTGGAAGAAGACCCAAATCGTTACTCTCAGATGAGAGGAAACTGATTAGGATGTTCAGGAACAAACCAGGAACCTCCAAGGCTCAAGCCTGCCATGAACTGAAAGTTGCTGAAACACCAGTGTCACTGTCCACACTGGAGTGAGTTTTACAACACCATGGACTGAGAGAGCGCTAACCGAAAAAAGAAACCCCTGATCTAAAATCAACACCTTCAAGCTTGACTACAATTTACAGTTACTTTCAAACACAATAACACTATCAGGTGTCAAACATGGTGCTGGTAGCATCATGCTCTGCTGCCAGTGGTAGGGGTAAAGATAAAGCCTGAAATCAACAGATGGATAGTCGAAACTTGGACACAACTGAGTGTTCCAACAGGACAATGATCCCAAACACACATAAAAACTGTTATTGGAATGGATAAAGCAGGCCAACATTAAGCTTCTGGAATGGCCTTCCCAAAGCACCTACCTCAACTCTATTGACAATTTGTGGACTATGCTTAAAGGCCCGATCTGGATCCAACCAATTTAAATAAACTCTACTAATTCTACTAAGAAGAGAGTTCAAATATCCGTCTGGAAGTGTGCCAGAAGCTTGTTGGTGGCTACCAAGGCATCTGAGGTGCTGCTTGCTAAATCTTCGTGTGGGTGGATGTTTGTTTTTGACTCTGTATGGATTAGAGAAAATCCAAAATAAAGTTCTTACTTTGTTTCAAATAAATAATTAAAAGTCAAAAATTGCCATGACTTTCATGACGATGATGATCAATATTCTCGTAGGACTCAACATACTAGAGTCATCTCCTCATCTTAAACCAACAGTTAATCTTTTTCCATCATTACACCGATTAAACGGGATCTCTTTTACTTCCTCACTAATAAACCACTCCGCGCTGTCTAAACAGCTAAATCCCTAGAGTTTGTAGATTTGAACATGCAGCATGAATTATAAAGAAGTAAAATCACTGCTGGTACAGTTACTCTATACAAACTTCACGGGACATAAAACTCCAAGCGAGCGACGGTAGGAAACGAATGCGGCGGAGTGAAAGGCAGCCTGGACTGTGAAAGGCGCAGAGGGAACAGGGGAGGGGTAGGACGCTGCTGCTTTCACAAACTCATTTAAATGCCATTGACCTTTTGAACGGCTGCTATAGACGGATAAAAAGGAGACCCCTCTACAAACAGCCTGGCAGTCCATGCAGGAAACCCACCACACAGAGATGCGATCTTTGGGGTAGTTGAGTCTCTCCAGAGCTCCGAGGTAGTATGGCAGGGAGTGACCGGTATTTCTCGCTATGATAGCGATAACCACGGTTGGAGGCTGCATTTTCGACTCCTCTGGATACTTCTCCTCCGAAAAGTAACATTCAGTCTGAAAAACAAAGGCCCCCAAAGCTAGAAAGTGAAGTATCATGGTGGAGGCTGTTAAAGTTGGAAAGTAATCCGCGGGGCTCCGGAGCAGCACGTAGCCGCGGTACGCGTCAGCAGTCCAAGAAAAAAGGGCTTTCCCAAATGTTCAACCCCTTTCTTCATGTACAAGCTGGCCCCTTCTGAAGAGAAATGCAAACCCAATCCTAAAGCCAGAGAGGGTTATATTCCGCTGTAATAAACCTTTTCCTGTAGGAAAAAAAACAGAAAGAGGGGAAAGAGGCGTGATTTGGCCACACTGGTATTTACAGCGGTGGGATACCCTTGGAAAGATTAGAAAGATGGAGAATAAAGTTTTAAAAGTTTAAGGTCGAACATCCTTAAAAATATCATTAAAATGTTCCCAGGGATAGAAATCGGTGGGGGGGGGCATTTAAACATGGCAATTTGTTAGTCAAAAATTTATTTATTTATTTATTGTTTTTGAGTAAACCAGTCACAGCCTTTTAAATATTCCGACCACAGTATGGGCATTTAGTCTGTATGTGTGATATTCTGATACATACATCTGAAATAGAAAGGGATTTTGAATAAACCCAGCTTTGTCGTAATATGAAGCCAAAGAGTAGCAATTACAGAGATTCACCAGCAGAGGGAGGTTTTGATCCAAGAGAAGAATCATCATGTCGCGCACGTCTTCCTGAGGCCTTTGATCCTTTGGTTTTCTCAAATGCTGCAATTAGGATCAATTACGAGGTTATTTTTACATTTATTATTTTATTCTACTTAATAGTTATCTTTTCGAGACGTTCTCATCGTATGTCACCTTCCACTACATTCACTCATGCTATATAGTACTTATTTGCATGCATATAATAGTTGCAAGGTCAGTTTTACTCTGTTGACATTTGCCTTATAAGAAACGCAGTGTCTGCTACAGAGACACTGAGGCTTCATGAACAAAAAACAAAAATAACAAAAATGAAAACAAGTGTAAATGTTTTTAAGGGACATGTTCAACCTAATATTCATTGTAAATCTTTACATTTAAATACTATAGAGCTTTGACAGAGAAAGTTGGGAAGTTTGTGGTTTTAATCAAAGGGGAGCTTCCAAATTTTAAACACAGCTTGTAACATCATTTTCCATTTTGCACTGTGGCTCTTATTTATTGCAGTCCTAGAGCTTCGAGTGGCCTGTTGACAAGAGAAGATGTACAGTAGCCTGGGTGTTCCTCAGTATATTAAAGAGTCAAAGGTCATCTTGAATGTATTGAGTGTCAGTATGTGGGCAATAGAAAATTCATGGCCAATAGCCAAGTAGAAGATGCAGGGGCAGACAGATGCATTGGCTTCAGGGTGTAGGTGTGGCGGGAGAGCAGATTAAAACAAAGGATTAAAACACACTCGTACGGGGGGAAATAAGCACATATACACAGTTAGATCTTCAATTGTATTTTTCGTCTAGAACAACAGTAGAAAATAAACGTGAAAAGATGTGCTTGCTCCCATGGGGCTAGTGAGTATAAGGAGGCAAATGTTTTAAAAACTGATGCTCAGAGTGCTCGGCATACAAGGGAAAATTCACTTGTATGTAAGATGGACAGGACAGAGGCTGTGCGAAAAGGGGACTGATGGGAACAGACAAAAGAGAATGGAAACGATGGAAAGGGCAGTGGAGAGAAAAAATAAAGAATGGGGAGATGCATTAGTGTGGGTGGAAAATAATAAGCAAAGTCGTATATAATGAATTTTGGCTCTTTTGGCGGGCTCTGTGAATAAACGAAGGCAGTCAAGGCTGACAATGGCAGACTTGGGGCATAGGAGTTGTTTGTGTGGACAGGTCACAAGGGTTGAGGGTCAAATCTCTCCTATTCATGACACCCCAAGTGTTGCCACGCTCACACACACAAAAACACACGCACGCTCATGTGCACGCATACACGTATGTCAGGCTCACTTTCTCAGCGCTTGTGGCTGCAGCTGATCTGGGAGAGTTCAACCTCGGGTGCACTAACTTTTCACTGCAGGGTCAAGGGTGGAGGTGGCGTTTGTGTGTGAATCGGGGACAGACGGACAAGAAAAGCGAGAGAATGACAAAAAGAAAATCTTCATTGTTTTGACCAGATTGCAGCAGAGACCGCAAAAGAAAGCTGCAGCGACACCAGGACTGTGCATGCACGCATACAAAATATACGTAAATCACCTCAAATGTTAGCCATCAATACTCATAGCTTTAGCTCTATTTGTGCAGGTTGCAAGATACTCACAACTCTCATATCTATACAGAACGCACATGTCCTAACTGGTCACGCAGCCTCTATTCTATCTTTAATCTTTTCTTTGCTGGGCCAGGAAATTCTTGTCAGCGTGAGCGAATGATTGGCTGTAAGTTTGGATGTGACAAAGTGTAAGTGTTTCTGTTTTTGTGTGTTGGGACCAAAACTGGTGGGCAGCACAGAGTCGTGACATTCTCGCAAGCTTCCGGGACCTTTATTGCTGTGGCAATAATCAATAGCGTTCCCACAGAGACGTCTTTTGGCTGGGCAGGTCAATACCTGTCACTCAGGGGCTCAGTCATGGCACAGACCCTCTTACTCAGCAGCTACGGCAGCCTCGCTCTGTCTGCTCCCCACCTCGCATGTCCTCCTGCATGTGTCTCAGGAGTGTCATGTTTGCACAGTTTAAGGAGCTGTGCGGTTCATTTGAAATCATATCCAACTGAGCATCCGCTTTTTTTTTTCTTTGCACAGAGTCCAATAAAACAGCCACAACAACAGTTACCATTATTGTTTAATCTCCAGAATATTGTCATTTTAAACATAATTGGGTTTGGTTTAAAATTATATGGTGCTGTTGTTAAATTGTTGTTTTCAGTATTTTGTTTTCATCTTTAGCACAAAACACCTGTTTAAGTTATTTGTTAGGTTGGAGTCTGATTCATTGTGCAATCAAAACTCATCTTTCCAAAGTAAATTTTCATGAAGTGCAACCGATATTGCAGTTTTAAGTAAGCAAGTATGTTTGTTAGCCAGCACATGTTTGCTAACTGAGTTAAGTTTTACATGGAAGTAGCTCAGTTTTAAAGATGCATATCAGATGGATTTTTAGGAATCCTTACATTTACTGTTAGGAAATAATATCAGAAAATTATGTTCAGCATTTTAATTGCAATGTTGTTATTCTAGGCCTTGGATCCATGTTTTCCCCAAGAGTTTTACAGGTACTCGTTTTGTTGAAGTCTGACTGAAACGAGCATGTCTGGAATCATTTACAAACCTGCATTTCATTTCATTTTTAACTTCACAACACTCAGTCTTACAGATGTGATTTTCTGATTGTAGCTGGCAATATGAAGAGGGGATGCTCTGGAGGTGGCAACAGTGCAGATAAACTGACTACTGGGCCAAACAGCAGGTGTGTGTGTGTTTTCCCAGGTGCTGTTTGACTAAAACACTTAAACAGAATTGCTTCAGTAGAAAAGGACTAGAATACCTGAAGTCCTGTCTTCATGCAACACCACCAAGTCAGCACAAACAACCTCAGGCTCAGACCGAACGCTCAGAATGCTGGAGGTAATGTGATTAAAGAGGTCAGTGACACATGGTCACATCTGTTCTAATTAATTTTTTTTTAAAAGCAATCAATTATTTTGATGTCATTTATTTTTTATTGGTCGTTTTAATATAATCGATTAAGATACCTGTCAAGTTGATTCATTTTACAGAAGATGATCGCAGTTACACTGACATTGAGCCAGTTTGGTTTAAAGTGAAATAGACATTTTAAACTGAATTGAGTCAACAATGAAACATCAAGGATTTTGATTTTATTCATTTTTTAAGACATTATACTTAAATGTAATTTCATCTGAAGATCTTGACAGTAACAGGAATAATGAGTAAGACCCGGTGTTATTTTTTAAATAAAATAACATTTTTAATTGGAAAAAAAAATTGAATAAAGTGGTGTTTGGATTTTCAGTCGACATTCTCCTTTTTATTGCACAAATGTGAAGATTTCCAGGACGCAGGACAATGTCAAAAAAATTGACAAGTTTCTCTTAATGGATTTTTTAAATTTGAATATACTAAATAAACCTTCAATAGATTGGCAACCTGTTCAAGTGTGTTCAACCTTTTGCGCTAAGACAGCTTCCCCAACACAAAAGACAATGGATGGATGGATGGATGGATGGATGGATGGATGGATGGATGGATGGATGGATGGATGGATGGATGGATGGATGGGGATACTCTGCATTGCCATCTGCTCCAACATCCCTCCAGCAGTTATAACCTTTACATGGTGCTTCATTACTAAGACTGGATGGACTTCCTTAAACTCAAGAAGAAGCAGCAGCATCATGTGACATGTTTACAAACCTCTACCAACGAAGATCTCAAACTAGCTCACATCTCTTCTCTATTTAAATAAAGGAAGTCCAGTACATGATTAACCTTAGATATTACCCCTGTGCACCAACCTTGATAACCTGGTTTGAGGTAGCCTACAACACACTTTTCAGAAGCGATGAAACATCCTCAGACTGAGACATTCATTCATGAAGATCTTAAAACTTCATTATCTGAGTTTTTTTGTTAATATCATGCAGCTGTTTTCCTTCTTCAGTGTCTTGTTCTGTTGTTTTTGTCTGCTGGTTGTGTTCTCCCATTCATTTCAGCTTTTATCGTTGGAAAGGATATGTTCATTTTTGCCTGGTTAAATAAAGATTAAAATCTAAAATATATATAATGCAAATTTTTCATGACTTGCAAAACTCAGCAAAATTGGTACAACTGCGCAACTGAGTCATTTTTCTTTTAGTCGTTCAAAATTTGACATAAAAAACAAATTATTGGATATTTTTGATCACCCTGTTGCCCCCATGATCTGTACAGTCTCGGTGAGAATAGTGCAGACTTCCTTGCTTCTCATCGTCTCCGTTGCTCCCTGGATGACGCTGTCCGTCTCCCCGTTGCCAAGCAACAGAGCAGCCACTGTCAAAGAATTCTGGGGGATGTTTAGGCAGCGGCATGCTGAGGGGGAAGGAGTGTGTGTGTGTGTGTGTGAGAGTGTGTGTGTGGCTGTGATGGTGGCAGTGAAGAAGTAAGAGGGTAAAGCGAGTGTATTTGTCTGAGTGCAGAGTCGAAGGATGCACTCAGTTTTGCACTTACAGGAGAATTTTCTCTTAATCTTTTCATTTCAGCCTTTACACCACTTGGTGATTTCTTTAAGATTTATTAATTTCACGATCCAACATTTTACTACTCTTACAAATTGAACCTCAGATCTCTGATGAATCAACTTTTCTCAAAAAAACCCCCCAAAAACTCAAACAATGTATCTTTTAGTTATTTGCACTCTTAATGGTTTGGCTGCCCGACTGCAAAGAACAAGATCCCATAATTTTTAGTGCCTATATAAATAAGCTGAAGACATGTACTCAATGACATGTGATAAACAAATGTGCTTATGAACATGGGAGACTGTGTGGCGCATAATTGGTTTTTAAATGAAAGTACAACTGCATGTTTCTTGTCTGGCCTTAACACTTGCAAAGCGCTATCACTTTCTCCACTAGATATTATAAGCTGCCATAAACAAGATCATCTTACACAATACAGTGCACCAGCAGGAAGATTTATGGCCTGAGAATTTTTGTTTTTCCTTTTGTCTTTTTTAAAAAAAACTCTCCTTCCAATTTACTTCTTTGTCCCTTTGACTCCACGTCCTGGCTTGCCTGAGCAGCTAGTCCACTATAAATGTCAGTGACATTCCCTGCAACAGTGTTGCCTCTCATTCTAACCTCTTTACTCTCCTACCTCTGTAGCTGGCAGCAAGGAGGAGATGCCTTCACCAGAGGAGGTTTATTTTAAGGATTCCCCTGTCGCCTTTGTCCTCCCTCTCATCTCCATCTCTCGATGGGATGGTTTCATAGCCCACCTCGCTGATTGGGCCTCCCTGTCCCCTGCCAAGCCTTTTAGCCAGCGGGTTAAACATTGATTTGTGAATGGAGGGAAGCACAGTGGCCCCTGCATGGAGCCCACCAGTCCCCTACTGTTTCTGTGTACACACACACACACCCGTACTATACACCACCAAGACCAACAGCCAACATGAAAGCTTCTGAGCTAAAAGGCTTTAATTCAACAGCTGATGTTGGCTGATGGTGTTTTAACTTTTTTTTTTTTTTTTTTTGCGAAATGCTACCTAGCCTTTGTTTTGATCAAATCACCTAGAAATGGTAAATAACAGTTAGAAAAGTAGTCTTATGCACGTCTTATGCACATTCTAAAAGGTTTGCAGAGCTGCAACAACAGAAAGTTTCAGACCAAAAGAAACTGTGTCGCAGATGTCTCTGTGATGCAGTATATGTTTAATATAACCAAGCAGTCAGTCTTCTTTTTTTTTAAATCCATAACCCTGCGCAACACAAGTGAAGGATGTCAAGGTGAGAGTGAAAGTGGACCCTCTTGACTTCTTCCCAACTCAAGTCATGAAAAGACAGAGAGAGGGAGAGTGAGCGAGAGCGGAGTTGAGATGGAGGGTTTTGCTTTTCAACACTCAAAAAAAAGAGCAATGAATGAGTGACTGGCTGAATGAATGAGAGGCGGGCTGGAGCTGAGAGGGTCTCTGGCTGTGTGGATCAGCAGAGGTTAACTCGGCTTCTTCAGAGGGATGAAAAGGGGAAAAAACGGATTGAGCTTTAAAGAGGAGGACCCCCTGCGCCTGGGGCGGGATCAGTCAGGATGATTTATTAGAATGAGAGAGCGAGCGAGAGAGAGAGGCGTTTGCAAGCGTCAAAAAGCTGCAGCGCAAACGCAGCGTTAAAAAGTGCTGATATGCACGACAACAAGATGGGCATGATTCAGATTCTCATTTCAAGTAAGAGGGGAGCACACACATACAAGACTTTCAACCACCTGAGCTGTTGCCACGAACGGGAACGTTATACGAAAACAAAACAAGAACTTGTGCACATGAAAATAAAAGCCTGCGTGTTTGGGAGCCTTTTTTTTTAAGTGTTGCAAGCAGAAATCGCTCAAAGATCCTTTATAATTTGTCTCTCTTCCTTTATTACCTTTCAAATATGATCATACCACATTTGGTACCAGTATCCGTAATTGAGGGCAGTAGCCTACTATTTAACCCCTGGGTTTATAAAACAGCTGCGGAAGCACATATAAGGAATTTGGAGTACAGTGCAATATATTGCGTCGCTTACGCAAGGAAACCATACTGCAGTTTGGTTCTCTTGCTTGCTTGTTAAATGTGCTACAGATTTTTTACAATTAAAATTTAAAGCACAAGACAACATGCCCACTGTTACCCCATCAGTCGCTTGTCACACGAGCATCATATAATCCACTCATTTTCTGTCACTTCGGACAACACTCTCCTTACAGGCCTACAGTAAGCAGCTCTTTTCTGGGGCAGAATGGCTGCACATGGCGCTGAAGGCACCGCTTTATGTCCAAGTGCCTGGTTACAGCGTTGCACTAGTTTGCTCACACAAGAGAGGGGGCACAAGAGAAACACTAAACGTCATGCAGTGCGGTCAGAGAGTAAACAGTGTCGGGATTGTAATCTCTTTTTGGGTAGAAAATAGGGCTGTTGTATCTTTAAGAGGGGCTGCTGGTCCCTCATCGCAGCTGCTGGCGTGTGTGCGTGTGAGTGCGCGAGCGTGTGTGTGTGTGTGTGTGTGTGACATAGAGGACAGCGGAGATTCATTACTTAAGCAGTACAATGGACATTTATCACCCCGTGGTGTTATTCAAATTCAGTACCAAGCGAGGACCTTCTCCACTCCTCTCTCCGCCTTGCGTCGCGGCCACAGCGTTTATTGTTGCAGAGGCTTAAAGGAAAAGCCAGGAGGGCAGAGACACATGCATCCAGTCAACCAGTCAGTCAGTCCGGGAGACCCGTAAAGGACGGGTGGAAGGAAGGCAGGAAGACAGGACCGTCTGTCTGGAGTGTACGAAGCCCGCACATCTCCTGCCCCGTAGCTGCTTTTTGTCAGTATCCGACGCTGCTCGCTGGGGGGCATTTGGAAAGGAGCAGCGAGATCCGAGAGAACGCGCGTCGTGGGAACTGAACCAAGGACGCACCAACGGGAACTAAGGGGGTCTCCTTTTAAATTTTTTCGGTTTTGTCACCAGCTATAAACAGCAGAAGAAAGAACCGCTCGAAGTACCTCTATTTTTGTTTTTCAAATATAAGGCGGATTTTTTTCTTTTTGTAATTTAACATCCGTGGAAAGCCATTGTGCATCTTGAGGCACCATCAACTGAGGAGTCCTTCCCTAAATCGATGACATTACACAGGTGCAGAAATGGCGTTTTCCCGGCGTTCTCACGTCGGACTTTAAGATGAAATAAAGCCTAAGCGGCTCGTCTTATTCCCAGCTTGTAAACTCTTTTGAGACACTGTAAAAGTAAGACTCCTGGAGGAAATACAAGGACATACCTTTTTATTTAAAACTGCATTGTCCATTCAGCCATCTTAAGGGCCTAGAGATGTGGGTAGACAAACTTTACAACTAGCAACCAGTGTTAACACATGGAGTGAAGACAGCAGCTGTAAAAGAAAGTAGGGAAGAGGAAAGTGATTGTGACCGCATCAGTGGTTAAACAGCAAAGGGGTGGGCTTTTTATAAAGTATTTATCAGTAGAAAGGTTGAGTTTCTGTGAGTGTACAATGATTTTAAAGGAAAGGCAAATGAAGTTGTAATACAGCTTTTCTGTAATGGCAAAAAAAAAATTATATATATATATATATATATATATATATATATAGGTTTAGTGAAACAACTCAGTGCTTGAAATGTATAGCAGTTTTTTTTCTTTACAGGAAAAGAGGAATCCGAGAGGCAGTGCTGAGCAGTGAGCATGTCAAAAATAATGCACAGTAGTGCAACTCCCTATCTTGTAGAGAAACGAGGGGGAGGGAAAAAAGCAGGGGTTTTTTTTTCGGTGTCAGAGGCAGCTAATACTGTCAAAGGCCAAATAGGCAGGCTAGCAGGTGCACCCATGGACCTATACAATAACTGCCCGTGCACATTTGTGAGTCAAATAATCAAATGCTTAATTTCGTCTTTTCATTCTGGCAGAGGATATATAGAGTCTTTAGCGGCTGATTGTCCAAACGCAATTCTTGAGTAAACTCATATTCAACCCCAAGAATTGTGTATGGACATCTGTTGCTGCAGACTCACATTCGTCACTGCTGTCTTTGGCCAAGCGCCACATCCGAAATTGTGGGCCTCTAGAAAAAAAACACCCCAAACCCCACAAAGACACCAGTAGAAATGGCTTAAATCTCGTTTTGTTTTGTATCTGTCTCGTTTCAGGTAAGGGACAAACCACATTTATGCATGATATGTAGAAAAAGTCGCGAGACTGGGATAATAAAGTGGAGGAAACCGCATTCTGCCTCATGTAATGTGTTTTTCGGGCTGTGTGCTGTGGTTGGCCCGATTGGTATTTACACTTTGTCGAAGATCTAATCAAGACTGTTTGTTTTAAATGGCAAATATCGACTGGAAGCATCAATGTATTGACTGTCTTTGGCAAATAGGAGAAAGCAGTAAGTTGAGAGCTCAGAGAGTGAGGCCTGTATGCAGCATGCACGCTGTGGATGAGACGAGCCATTGCTAAAAAACCATCGGGTACATTAAGCAGTGAACGGGTTTAATAGACAGACTTTAAGGTTTAACGTTTTCGTTTACCATATAAACTACACGTAATGGAAAATAGCAACAACAATTCCTAAAAATTTATTAATAAACTGAAAACACATCTACAGCACATTATCTCTAAGTAGGGCTCAGCAGACTAAACTCAAGTATCTATTGCTTCCACCACAAGATTCTACGTTGTTTATTTATGTCAAGGTGTAGTAGTATTATATAAAAAATATATATATAGAAAACAAAGAAAAGCAGGGCTTGATGGTGTCAAATATCTGGAGCCAAACAGCGTCATTCATAAATCACGTGGGGCACTTCTTGGCCCATTGGATGCTTCGACGTTATTGTTTTGTTCATAAAGAATAAAACTATACCCACTTCAAAAATAATGCGATTATTTTACTGAACTATCCATAGGTTTTTTTTTTAAATTCATAAATATTTACAAAAATGAATTTATAACTTTAACATTTTCGAGCAATACAACCTAGAAACTGTTTAATTCTACATTTGTCAAAAATCATGGAAAATTGCTCATAATTTAATTTCAAAATATGAGCATTTTTTCCTCTTTCTCTCCATCTCTTTTGTCTGCCTGTCTTTCACTCACTCCCTCTCTCTTACACACACACACACACACACACACACACACACACACACACACACACACACACAGTATTGTTGAACATTAAAGACTAACCTCACTTAATTCCAGGGGATTAGTGCATCATGTTTGCTCTTATATAAACGCTTCTGTGTCCAACGCAGGGGACATACAGAGGACAAGTATGTTCTCCTGCTTGACATATTGAGAGAGCGTTTTTATTGTAATTTATTACTATCTATTTTACAAAACACTCTAAAATAATCATTTTAAAACAGAGTGGCTGGTGTAATGTCTTCGAACAGTAAACCAGTAACAATTACTCATGTAAAAAAACGAAAAGAAAAAAAACTATTTTATTAGCAATCCATAGACTTAGTGTTTTGCTATTGTGGTGGTAAGCGACTTAGTATTATAACGTGGCGATAGACTCTAATGCCTTCTTTTTATTTTATTTTATTTTTTTAAATTTCGAAGACGATGAAGTAAGTTTTGATTGGCTTAAGTGAAATGTGTATTCCCGCTTTCTCTCTATGGTGTAATCAAAAAATAGAGCAAATTTTGTTTCTTTTTTTTTTTCATCACAATATAAACTTACATGCGATAAAACTACATAGAAAACAAAGTATTAGCTTGACATTTACAAAGCGAAAGAAAAAAGAAAAGCAAGAGGAAAAAATATGGCAAAAATTCGTATATTATTTTCAAAATATAATTTTTTTAACCATGTTGTCAGGTTGATGTAAAATGAACAATCGCGTAAATAAGGCTTTTATGTTTGTTCGCCATTGTTTACTAAGTAGGTGTTTACCTGAGAAAGAGAGAGAGCTTCAGCTTTTTATTTCCACTGTTATAACCAGAGCTGTGAAGCCAGGTCGACTCTCCCACCGTGCAGCAGCAGCATCCTCCACAGTGAGCTAGTCACTGTGCACACTTACCTATATACAGAAATGTAGGCCCAGGTAGCTCTCCAAACCTCAGGTGTTTTTCACCGGATGCACTCATAATCCACATATCAAAGTAGCTACAAACCAGATTTAACTAACCAGCCAAAGATAACCAGAATTTATCTCCACAACTTTACATATCCTTGATATTTAAAGACAAATGATTTATTCGAGCAACAAGCTCTGTTTGTCTCCTCACATTAAACCCCTGTCTCTCTTTGCACACACACACACACACACACACACACACACACACACACACACACACACACACACACACACACATTGCTGAGTACATCATCCTCGGCCAGCACTAGCTGACACAGTGCAACGTTTTCTCCTCTCTAACCCCCTCACAGCCTCATTAGCATTTCCTTTCTGCCGGCCATTATAGGCTAGTTTCCCGTTGCAAATCGGACTCCACAACCGCGAAAAGGTTTTAGGTCGCCCCGGGCGTTCAAGGGAGGGCAGCCCGGAGGCTAGACCTCGACCTCCCGCAGTGGTGCTGTAGTTCACACCCCACCCACCACCTTCACCACACACACACAAACATATATGTTACACGCACACACCCCCACCCCCTTCTTATGAATATTCTCCATGAGTTTGGTTATATGAAGGTAAAATCTCTCCCAAGTGTAGTCTAATCAGCCTAAAAATGCGCTGGGAACACACGAGCTGGTCTCAAATCGATCACGTATAAGCTATCATCAGGGATTATCGAAGCGTGATGTAAAACCCTCACTGTGTTAAACATTTGGATAGGCGGCCCCTGTGCGTGATACCACCTTGCAGCCAAAAAATGGACTCCGCTGGAGGAGGGAGATTTTGCAATTGGCAGAAGTAGTAAGACACATTGTGCTTTTGGAATTTGTAACAAAAAATTATACAAATAACACAAATAGAAAAAGGTGCGATATTAATTGCCTAAACACACAGTGACTTGATTTATGATACGAGGTCGATCGCTACGGGAAAAAAGGTAATTTCTAGCGATTTATGCGGTATTTGTAAATTTAAAACGACAGCTGTGATAGTGTACAAATTTATATAAAGAACGTCTTCTTTACTTTAGTTTTTTGGTAGCATTTTTCTGTCGTCTAGGTTTAGAACCCCTCACCCCCCAAAAAACAAGCCAAAAAAAAAAAAAAAAAAAATCCTGATAAACTGAATGTTGAAACAGGGGGGGGGGGGGGAAGTAGCAGAAAAAATGTGACAGAAACTGTGGTACAAATAGATGTATATATTAAAACGAAGGACAATTTTAAAGACAATGAAATTGTAAAAAAATGTAAAAAAAAGGAAAAAAAATTAACCTTTTTTTTTTTAGACATTTAGGGCAAAATACATTGAGGAAAAACATTTCATAAAAGGTTTACATGAGATTAAAAAAATGCTCTCAAGGGGATACAAATACGTTTTTAGGAAGTAATAGACTTGTCAAATACAAACAAACATGTAACTGGCTGTTTGTATATGAACACATTGACAGCAACATAACAAATATGTAAGCATATTAAATATCTTTGAGTTGGTTTTAATTGTTTACATATTTATAAACACTTAAAGCACAGTCAGTGTGTAATAAACCATTTATTAAATGTTAATACATTGCTCTGAAACACTAATGGAAGAGGGAGTAACGTGTGGGTTTTTTTTCCTAAAGTGGTGATTTGCAGCTAATTTTTAACCTTCAGGACAGACATGCAGGAAGAGTGTCTGCATGGAGATGAAGGCAGACCCAGTAAGTGTAGATTACTGATATTGGTGCCTGGGAGATGGCCAGTGCAACCAGGATTTGTATCGCTTCCCATTACACCAGTCTAACAGTTTCCATCTTTCTATATGAGAATTTCTCCTCATTCCCATAAAACATCATCAATCCTCTCAGTTGTCGCTGGGCAGGTTGACACATCTGCAACATCCAATAGGGTGATGTGATGCTGGGATGTGGTGGTGGTGGGGCAGTAAGAAGAGATGATGTTGTGAAAAGGCTGAACTGTTAGGAAACATTTAAAATCCTTGCCTTCTTCTTTTTTAAAAAAAAAAATGTTTTTATCCTCCATGAAGAGTAGAAATAAACACAACGTTGTCTTGGTCTTGTAGTTGATAGTCCAGTTCCCCCTGAGGTGTAGAAAACACACAAAATAACTGAGAATCAAAAAATCTGCACAAGTCGCTGAAGAAAAAGCTGCGTTTATTAAAATAAATGTGTGAATCGCTCCTGTTCCCACTGGGGTCCAATCAATGCCAAACTTTTCATTTACATCCCATCCCGAGTCTTGTAATTGAATCAATTCATTTAAACTGTAGTGTTCAGGCTGTGTGTTCATGTAAATATGAGTTCAGATAAGAGACCCCAAGGACAATCTTTCCCCGCAGCTTCTTCCTGATTATATGAAACATTAACACACTGAAAAAATAAAAACAAAACAAACAACCAAACAAGTCAACTTTCCACATCCCCCATCTTTTTTTTGCATTTTTAGTTTTGAAGATGCAAGCATATGTAATCTCAAATAATTTGAAATTAAATGCAGTGAAATTCACGAGAAACAATTTTACATATTGTTAGGACACACACACACACACACACACACACACACACACATTCTGACAGTAAACATAACTTCCCAGTGCTCACCATCAGTTCCCAGTCTGCATCATTGATAAGTACCAGGATCCCAGGCCTCCTGTGGGAAAACACAACACCATTTTCAGTCAGACGTATCTCCCAAAGGCAACGCAGATTCAACCACAGGCACACACGTGTGTAAAAGGTAGAAACAGGTAGCTCGCTCTCATTTCATACATGCTGTACACAAACATTTCATCAATTTACTACAAAAATACATTAATAAATAAACACCTAAAAAAACCTAAAATAAAAACAAAAGAGATAAAAATCCCAATATTTAAAATAAAAAATATAATAAAGTATTGCACAAAGATGAAAATCTTTAAAGCAGAAGTCGAAACTATGGGATTTTTATGTTTTTCCTCCCAAATTTCAATCTGTAATAACAATTATAAAAAACGACTATAATGTTTTACACACAGGTTTATTAAAATATGTACATATTTTTAAAAAAATAAAATAATAACTATTGTCAACTACAGATTTGTGTTGGTGCATGGCATGGGGATTTCTTTGACAGAGGCTGACAAACTCTACTAATATCATTCACGGACAACACATTTAAAAAGCGATGAATTCTGCCGAACGTCAAAATCTATGCAGAGACAGGAAGCAATCAAATCAGCTTTTTATCATTATTATTTTTAAGTCTTAAAATGATAAAATGACTATTGAGTATTACATGTCAGAGATATGTGTGAGATTTCCATGTTACAGCCATGGTGACTCACAACCCCCCCACTTTGCTTCTGTTCTTATTGCTGCTAATGTAATATACTGTCTATCTGAAGTGATTTATTTACAAATATGTAATTAATATTTTTACATATTGATCTTATTGTTACAAGTATTATCTGTCATAATTCCTCAAAAACCGAACGTGATAAGAGAAGGTAGAAAATGAGGATATAAAAAAAAGAAAATGTAAATGAAAATTATCAGGGCCCCAAAAATAACAACAACAAACAAATTTAAAACAATTGTCATAATTGTGAACGATTACAGACAACTGTCTTTTAATAAAAGATGCTAATGTGGGTTTTTTTCTTTACTGAAGAGATAACTAAGTCACAATGCCTGTGATCATCTGTCCTTTATCCACCTCTTAGATGCTCTGTGAGAGGAACCTGCGAGAACAAATACACATTTGCAAAAGCATGCATGCACACCCAAAACAAAGCTGTGCTGACAAAGAACAAAAGAGTAAAAGAGAAGCTTGTAAACTATATCACACACACAGGATCCATGGAGCATTTTAAAAGATAATGAAGCAGCACCTTAATGATGGTTTGCTCAGAAAACAATGTGTGCTGCAAGCATAAAGCACACACAAACACACATCTCTTCTATAAGGTTTATAGGTAACCCGTCTTTTTCTCCATTCACTGGTTAGATGGTGCTATAAATAGTCCTGCACAAAGGCAGCTGTAAAAGTCAGCCAATCCTATAAGGCTGCTGTGAGCCCACGATCCACACACACACACAAACACGTGTGTGCATACAAGCACAAATACACAAGCATGTGTGATGCGTGTGCACAGGTAATCATCTTACTGAAACCTACAACCTGAAGGCTAGACTCTCCCCCCTCAACATTTCAGCAGTTTTAGCTGCTGGAAAGATTTTTTTTTTTAAAGCCCCCCTACACACTGTTCCCAAAATGCAAAAATGCTCCCGTAGAGTTATTCTGATCATGTCTGAAAGTTTGTTTGTTGTTTTTTTTTTTTTCAAATGACAGTGTAATGTAATGAATTACATATCTACTTCAGGTGTGTCCAGTGCACTCACACAGAGTCTCCTTGGACGAACAGCTCAGGTCGTTCCTTCAGCAGGTTCCTTTGGATCCAGACCAGCAGCTGCTTCATGTCCCCTAGAAAACACACAAACACACACACATGACTTCACAAGACGTTGCATTGACTTGCATTCATGTCCTGGAGAATTACCCTAAGCCTAACCATAACTAATATTTACTTAAACTAAAGAGAGACTGCTTACTAAAATGCAATGCTTTACATATTGAAGACTTATTTTTGTGCCCAAAACAGAGGCAGGTCCCCACTGTGTGACTGTGTAAACAGATTTATGTCTTATGTGCGCACACACACACACACACACACACACACACACACGCAGACGACAGGGGTCATAGAGATCAAGGGTTAAGGGTCAAGGTGCATGATTCCAGCCCCCTGGTCGATGTGACGCGACAGAGGCACCAGAAGGGACAGGAAGTGTGTGTGTGTGTAGGTGCATGTATATTTATGAGTGTATGTGTATGTTGGGGGGAAGGAGAGGACACTGAAAATGGGGGAAGGTTGTCTGATGTCAATGGCCAAGAGCAACATTTTTCACCTTGGTAGAAAGAAATAAAAGAAATTATTTTAGTGTATAAATGATCAAATGGACAATCTAAAGCCTGAAATTTCATTGTATTAACTGAAATGTGTTATTTCATTATATTAAAATAGTAAGGAAAAATGTAAATACATAGATTTTTTTCAAATCATGTAAGACTAATATCAATTTATCTGAAACTTTGTAATTAAGGTGATTTGTTTTGTAAGTACTAAACAAACAAAATCAAACGCAAAACCAGATTTTCAGAGTAGCAACTTTGCTGTCACACATTAAATGCAATGTCTGAGCTTGAACATCAGCGTTACTTGAATTTTCTATGAGTCTGACCTCTTGAACAATCAGATTGACCTTCCCTCAACAAAAGCCTGAGCTAATGACAGCCCCAAAAGCCAACGGCAACGAGAGGTTTTAGAGTAAATCCCTGCTAAATGAATAACAATGAATATATATTAGAGTTATGGCTCTCTTTAACGTTAAGATTCAAGGTGTCTGGGCGTTAGCTGGGGTTTGTTTAAATATGGTGCACTGATCTAACGTGAGCACACAAAACTGCAACAGAAGTAAAACACGCACACAATCGCAGAAATTTATTGTTTTTTCTTATGAGTGTTTTCTGGTTATGTGTCTGCGTGTTTGTGTGTGTCCGATCAAAGCTGTCTACTTGACGTACATTGGGGTTGTCGAATCGTGAAAACAATTCAGAGCCAATCTGCAATCGCTGGTAGCCATATGATACACACAGACGCCCTATCAACTAAGCAGAAATGGCCTCCTTGACCAGTTTACACAGGAGCGAATGAACAGAGGAGACGAGGGGACGGAAATGTACAAGGAAAAAGGGAGAGAAATAAACAGTGCAGAGGAAGAACAAATACTCCAAAGCGAGGAGGAGTGCGGCAGCACATATGAGGATGAGTGGATGACAATGAGTCCTCCAAAGCCAGGTGTAAAGAGAAGAATCTGTACCAGGTAGGCAATGAATCACTCAGAGATCCGAGAGTTTAGACGGATCAAAGGCAGAGCTAAAAATCATAATAACACGGCACAAAGGCTGCAGGCTTTACATTAAACAGACTCAGAAAATGCAAGCAAAATACTGAACGATCACAGGGAGGCACATTTGGATTTGCTTTACTTTTTTCAATGCATTATTCTGCTCATTTATAATGCACACTTTCAGTTAGCATTTAGCAGGATCCAGGGTAAGAGATTACACAGAGACAGGCATTGCAATGGGGCTCATGTGCTACTATATGACAAAAAGAGTTCAGGGTTTAATTATTCTTTCATAAAATCAAGATTAAACAACAGTGACTGAATAAAGTAACACATAAAAAATAACACTAACATATATATAAATACATTAAAACATTGAGATTTGCAAAGGCATAAAACGTGATGCATAAGATCTTTGGGAGTGAGGTCAGGCACGTGCAGTTTCAAGCCTGTGTGCAGGTTAATTGTAGAGCTGTCTGCCAACTCAGTAGTATAATGACAGAGCTAGTTCTCTGTGGTTGCAGGACTTCATATAAAAAAAGAAATAGCTCCCCCTTTGCAACATGTGCACACACACACACACACAAAATGTACAAGGCAGGGAATATTGACCTGCACCTCTGTGGGGCTAAAAACAGAACTAATCACTACAGCAGTCATAACTCCTTCTTTGTGGTGACTCCTTTCTTTACACTCCTGCCTGCCTTTGACTATTAGTATTTTTCCCCACCATTACCTCTTATTCACGCTTTCATCCTCTCAGCCATTTACTTTTTTCTTTGGCTCTCTCTTTCTGCATCTCTCTCTTTCTCACCCACACATACACTCATAAAAGCACTCTTCCCCCTCTTTCACTTCACATTTTTTGCCTCTTATATTCCAGTCTTTAAACAAACAGGCAAACATACTAAAAGTTTCACTTAGAAAATAAAGCAGGGTTGCTTTAGCTCAATATACAGATTAGTGATAATTCAGACTTTAATCAATTAAGCGCTTTTTTTTATTTATTTATTTTTAAGAGGAAACATCAGGCACTGCCTTTTCAATCGATTTCTTGTAAAATGTTACACAGGCCTACAAATATAAATCAACCCCAGCCTGAACCCAAAAGAAAGACTTATATGGATGCAGTGCTTTACAGTTAAGAGACAATGTATAGAAATTAGGTTGGGAGATGAAAAAGGAAAAGATGGAGGTTGTGGAGAAGCTTCGAGGTTCAGGCTTTACGGTCCAGGTAGAGGGGAAAAGAAAATGAGGGACCAAACAGACAAGGCAGAGAGAAAGTGCGTCACAAGCTCGTAATGCATCCTGGGATTGCGGCGTTGCGTGGGCGAAAAGCAGACACAGAGGGAGGGGAGAGAAAGGGCGCCATTTTGATGTCGATTTAAAACCATTGCTGCTTTTTCCTTTCCTTTGGTGCCGGTCTTTTTTAATTTTTTGCTTTTCTGCCTTTGTGCAATTACGACAATCGTGCGAGTGGGATGAGCTATCCATCTTTTTGCTGATGTGACGGGCAAAAATGGCGTGGTCCTTAGACTATGGGGGTTTTGTTGCGTGAGAGAGGGTGAGATAGAGAAAGAGAGGGGGTGGGGTTTTTCAGTTGAGGGTCATCAATCACCGGCTGGGGTCAAAAAAGAAATACGAAGGATTCAGAACCCATTATATCTGTCCCAGTTGCACCCTCTCTGAACCCACACGCACTCTCACGCACACACTCAGACGTCTGCTGGTTTGTAGCAACATTTCCAGGATCAGCAAACCTACTGAGCGAAGCTATGCCTAACATCACGAGAACAGAGGCGAGTAGTGTTCTGTCAGAATGTGTGTACACCTGTGTCTTTAAAACCCAGAGCTATGCTATAAAGCAAAACATCACCTCTTTCTTTCTCTCTCACTCTCACTCTCACACACACACACACACACACACACACACACACACACACACACACACACACACACACACACACACACACACACACACACACACACACACACACAGGGGTCAGCTGGCACAGCAAGGTCACATGAAGCTGACATTCCCTGTTCTGGTCAACTTTTGTCTTTTTGTTGTCGTGGTAACGTCAGGACCATGGATGAACACCCTTTGTTTAAACAAATACCAAAGACACATATTTCTCTGGTTTGTCCGCCATTTCTGTGACACGCACACATGTGTTTTCAATAAATTTACTACTCATTTTAACCTCTAAGAAGCCATATTTTTAATATACTCATTTTCCTCAATGACCCTGGTCCTAAGTTGATTTTCTGGGGAGGAAAAAGTCCAGCTGAAAGCAGGTTTTCCTTTCTTCTAGGCTGAATGACCTGTATTAATCCAATTTGTTTGGAGCCAGAGGTACAAAACTTGCAATGTAGAAATAATCAAATAATCATCTCTTTAAATCCCTGCCTATCCTTTCCAAAGCAAATATTAGACATTTTTGCACATTAAAAAGTTCTCATTAACACATGCACAGGATTACAAATTGCCTGCTGTTAACAAACCAAGGCAGTGCATCTGTGCACTGCTAGACAGAGGACCTGCAGACCACTCATCAAAACAAAGACTGATAAGTGTACAGTTTTTTCTTCAACAGTCAAGCTGTGCTGTATATATAAATGTACCACCATGAACACATATTGGGTACTAGCAGCTTTCTTTGATTTGTCAGAACTCAGAAACAATGGTATGGTCCTTAAGGTTTAATAGACACTGATGCAAACAGTGGAAGTCTTTTAGGCTCTAATTTTGACGTGTACAAACAGGGGACTGGTGATACTTACAAGGTTCTGACTGGCTTGGAAGAGTCACGTGATGCTTCTTCACACCATTAAATAGCAGCTCTGCTCCTCCTCTATACAAAGAAAGAGCAGATATGCAAATAAAGAATGTGTGTGTGGCACTTCATCGAATAACTACCAAAGCTAGGCATTTATAACTTCTACAATTACAATCACATTTAAAATAATTATAACAACATAGTTAGAGAAGGTAGAACAGAAAGGACTTGGGGAGAAAAACATTATTTTAATAGGTAAAACAAAAGACTACAAAACATAGTGTAGAAATAGATGATTACATCTAATGCAGTTTAATTATTATGTAGGGTACTTTTTTTGCAGTCTCTGGCAGATTGATAGTGATTGTAGAGCCAATAAAATCAGACACAGTGACACCGTCACCCCTCAGTGGAGAGGACATAAATCTTATGTAACCTCCACAGGTCTATGAAACAACATTACTTGTGAACTGTGTATATTATCTATACAATTTCTTTGTTTTTCTGCTTTAAAGGTTATGCTGCCAACTTAGGCCCGTGTCTGAATTACCTACTAAAATAAAACTGCTAATCAGTTTCCCCAGCTTTGGTGTTCCTCTTCATCTTTTCAGACTGTTTGTTTACTACTTTTACATTTGGGTCATTGTCACTACTAGTAGTGTTGAGATGATACCTGAACCCTACAGAGGTTACCCAGGTAGTCCAACTCCTCCAGGTTGGCACATCAATACATGCCACTGCCAGAATGTTTGCTCGGTCTCTCAGCCCAGTCCCAAGATCATGGAGGAGATTCCAGGATTCAGGCAGTTACTCTAGGAGAGCTGGACAAGGCCATAGAAGGTCCTTAACACATATCTGGTCATTTGTGCAAGGAGGAACATAGAAAGGACTGCCAGTACCCTGCAACATGACCTCCACCAGGCCACTGATGAGACTGTTTATGCTTCTTTAGTCAGAGACAGACTTCATGAGGGTAGTCCGATGGTCTGACACCCTATATTGGGCCCTGTGCTCTTCGCAGATGAGAGCGGATTCACCCTGTGCACATCTGACAGACATGAAAGGGTCTAGACAAGCCATGCAATACATTATGCCGCCTGTAGCATTGACTAGTTTACTTGTGTGTCAGTGATGGTCTGGGGAGGCATATCCATGGAAGGACCCCAAAGACTTCTACACGCTAGGCAGCCTGACAGCCATTAGATATTAGCATAAAACCTTTGGATCCAGTGTCAGACCCAACACTGATGCAGTAGGTCCTGAGTTTCTGCTGGTGCACAACAATGCCTGGCCTCATGTGGTGAGCATATGAAGGCAGTTCTTTGAGGATGAAGGAATTGATACCACTGACCAGCCCCCACGCTCGCCTGGCCTAAATCCAACAGAACACCTTGAGGACACTATGTTCCATCACCATGTCCAGGAGCTCAGCAATGCTCTGGTCCAGATCTGGGAGGAGATACCCTCAGACACTATCGTCTCACCATCATCTCATTAGGAGCATGCCCCAATGTTGTCAGGTATGCACACAAGCATGTGGGAGCCATACAAATGACCATTTTAAGTTATTTTTAATCACTTTGATTTTCACATTGTCTTTGAATTAAGCCCTTTGTAGGTTGACCATTTTCATTGCATTACATTTTGTTACATTTTTTTGTGGCTAGTGATGCAATACAGCTTCATGGCAGTATTTTCTCTTTTTTCACCATTGCCTCACAGAAAGCCAGGTTCAGATGTAATTTAACTTTCTATGTTTTACCCATGCGTGCACATGTTCTCTCTTGGTATTCCAGCTTCCTCCCAGAGTCCAAAGACATACTGCCATCAGGTTGCAAATGTATTGTCAGTGGATGAAGGCAAGCAATCAGAACTTGACAGTTATTTGCAAGGACCCTGTAAGTGAAACTGCCACTGTGTAGCAGAGCCATCAGATCGTTAGACTGTAGTTTAGGGGGTTTCCTTAAATTTGTCATCTCTTTGCATCATAGAAAATCACATTACGTGTGCTTAGATTTGATATTGCTTTCTTTCAGTTTGCACTTGTATCAGTCTAGGACAGCTAGTCTCAAATCCTTATTTTCTCAAGCAATTCTGACTCTAGCCAAAGTCTGAGGTTCACAGTAGTCGTTGATAGTACTTCTACTGGTTACCTTATACTCAGCACTCTAGATTAATCTTACTTACCGAGTTTGTCAGTCTAGTACCATCATCTGCCAAAAAGTGATTTACAATGTTTCTATATAGACTGTAATGAACAGGATATATGAATTCGTTACATATAAAATAAAGATAAAACAAAGAAATGTTTTGCAAGTATTTTTATGACTGCAATTGTACCTACATCGATCTACCGGTAGTCCTTTTTGGTCACTAATGTTTAGAGAACTGTTATGTTATCTTTATTGCGATGTCTGCTGCCCTCTTGGCCAGATTCATCTTAAAAAATAATACATTTTAATTTCAATGAGACTTCCTACCCGGATTTCAAAAAAAAGATCAAATGAAAGTCTATTTGTTTAAAAAAAAACTGACTGCAGCTTCGTCCTTGTGACAGAAACGCTCTCTCAAGCTCATGTTTAATTGATATCATTCATGAGCGATATGTCACATTGACATATTTTTTTGACAGATTATAGGCAAAAAGTCATCCATAACCATTTAAATTCCAGCAAACTTTTTTTTTTGGAATACCGGAAATTACTTTTTGGTACAACGTTGGGAAAGACTCCGTGCTGAGTAAACGAGTATCAAGCAGTGGAGGAGGCAGTCGGCTGGCAGGACTTTCCGCTATAGCAGTTTTCAGTTGTGCAGCTGAGAGCGTTTTCTCCCTGTTCACACGATAACCGTCTTAAGCTAACAGCGAGGCTCTGTCTGTGTAACTCAGAGACGAACACACACACTCGATAGTCGCTTACCCAAACTCCAGATGAATCGCTATGGACGCTGCCATATTGTCGGCACATGCAGGAAGTATTGGAGGGGGAGTCGGAAATGACGTATTTGGAAGCGGCAAATTATTATCGTTTTCTGTCAAATCACGTGGAGACGTAACCGTCAATCTGTTTAAATCATACATTATTATTATTATTATTATTATTATTATTATTGCGTTGGAAACAAACATATTTATTATTTATTAAACAAACCACTAAAATATGGATTCATATGCAGACTGTAAGTAAACTATACAAACATTTATTTGAATTCCATTAAAAGTTACTAGGTTACTGGTTTTATTAATTTACTTGTTTGTGAACAATTAAATCGGTTACTTTTACTTGATGTAATGATAAGAAGCGGTTTTGAGTTCTTGTGTAGATATGTCTGTCTGTGGACACATTTTGTCAAAGAGCTCAAGTCACAACCTTGCAAGTCAGACTTAAAATATCTTACAGGCGTCTACCTTGGACGTAAATGAAGGCTGAGTTTAAATATGGGTGTGATCCAACTCATGAATTCTGCATGGCAGTACTGGGAGGAGTGGTGGAGGGAAGTAGGAAGGCACCCTTTCCATGTAATGCCACTGTGCCACACACTTTTTGATTTGTAACTCCCTGGAGCATCTTTATCTATCACCTTGGGAGTGTAACAGCTACTGCAAATTGGTAGGTGTATACTCGTATAAGTCAACATGACAGCTGCCACTGTGCAAGATAGTCACAAAAATTTTAAGGAGGGGACTCCAGTTTAGGGGTTTATATTTGAAAGTGTGAATTAAACCTTGTTTAGTTTTTTAGCTGTAGTTAAATGTTTCGTAGTTGTGAAAATTAGAATGTGTTTTAAATTAAAAAATTCTTTATCTACGTTTTGAGTTATTCTCTTGTATATTAAGGCCTTTGAAATGTTTCATATTTGTAAGGCAAATATTACTCCATGCTATTGTTCCCATTTAAAAGCTGATATTCCCTTGTACTTTACCTTATTTTAATTAGAAGGTATTAGTTCTCTCTCGTCAACATGTATTTGCACTCTGCCTATTAATACTAAAGCATGCATAAGCATGGAACTACACTGTCTATTGCACCTTTCACACATGCATCCTCAGTCATGCTGGTGACAGTTCCAGCCATAGGTTACAGAATGTGAAGGATGAGGAGGGGGTGGGAGAGGAGATGGTCAGAGGTTTGAATTGCAAATCTGCTGCCGTCTGTTGGCGTCCAAGCCTTAGCAGGCCCTTCCTCGTCTTTATTCATGTGTTAATGAGGAGTCACTGCAGGGGCAGATAGACAGATCGACCAGGGGCCTGGAGGGTGTGAGGGGAGTGTGAGGTGTGGGTGGGGACACAGGCGGGAAAATCCGGGAGTACTCTGATGGCGGAGGTTGCCGTGGCCGTTCTGAAAGACAATGAAGACATGATGATTATGATTGCAGTCTTTTGTCCCTGCTGCAATGAGAAGTATCCAGACGAGTGAAAACAGCCACGGGGCGAGCTCAGAGGTGTGGGTGGGATTTTTATGGCCATAAGTTTCATGGTTATAGAGTGAGTTATCCAGTAATGATCACACCATCGCTGCTTGTCATGTCACATTTGCTAAGCTGTGTTGAGGTTCATGTACAGCTGTTATGCATAGTGTGCCACATTTCTGTGGAACAAAGATGGATTTTACTTGCTTCTGTTTAAAGAACAGTCACAGCAGTGACCATGACGCCTTCAGTTCAGTACTGAGTAAACCTGAATCTTTTTTTTCACATGCATTATTCCTAAAACTTCAAATCACATTTTCTCTGCTTTACATGTTAAAGGAAGCCAACTGATGGCTCAAATGTGCATCTTCTGCAAGATTTTTTTGAAAGGGCCTATTTGAAGTTTTAAAAAAAAAGGACTAATCTAATTATCATGCTGCAGTTCTTTTCTTCCTCTTTCTCTTCTTTTTATTTTTCATTATCCAATACCAGGCTTTACATACCAGTTTTAATAACAATTTTATTGCTGTGCTCAAAATATGAGTTAAAACATATGTAATTATCAGATATCTGAACTGGATTATTCTTAATTAGCTTACAATTTCATTCTATGAAAGAAGATTGGTGACCCGATCGGCCTGCTATCATGCTCCACCTTCAACACACATACAGTATATCTACCCAATTTTTAGTCATGTTCTCCTTTCAGGTTAGATGAGAAATAGGAATCATCACTTTCTTCCACTAATATCTGGCTGCAATGGACAGCAGTTGTTAACGTTATGCTACCAGGCAGCAGCAAATCGAGCAGCCAAGGTCACACACGATCAGATGACAATGACCAACACAACGGATTAGCTATAGAAAGAGTGGGGGTAGAGATTAGGGGTGAATTGATGATGGTTGGCTGGCCGACTGGCTTTCAGGTCTGGGAGATCTAGGGTCTGTTTCAATAAGGAACATAAAGAGCAGAAATTAACATGTACCATGATACCAAGCAGGGCGAATCCTCTTAGAGATTACATCCATAACATGTTACGCCTATGGAACTGTATGGAAAGGGAAGACAAAGACACAAGCAAATTATAATTTTTTATTTTATTTTATTTTTTGCCTTAGCAGATTGCAGAGCATCCTATTGTGTCTGATTCTATTGTATTCTTTTTTGTTTGGTTCCTTTATGCTTACAAGCATAGCTGATGTAGATGTAGTCATTTTTCAACTTTATCTTTTTTGAGACAAATTGTTTGACTGGAAAAAGCTGACCTCTTCCTCAGGATTATTGCCTTCTTAATGTCACTATTGCATTCTTCATTAGGGGAATAACCACCAACAGCAGTGTTCCTGCAACATCTGTGTTGTGCTATACATAGACATACATTGGCAAAAGCACACAAACACATGCATTCACACTTAAGGACACACATGCACACACACGTGTGCGCACACACCCTCCATCTGTCTTTTCTCCCTCCTGCTGCCATCAGAATGGATCTGTCTGCAAAACAATGTGGGATGCGTCACACAAATACATATCATATGCTTCATTTTCCCGTAAACACGAGGTAGATACCTGTGCATTTTCATGGCTATTAAAACACTAATACAGTGCCCTGCATTGTGCACAGTCTAAGAACAAGTGGACAGACAAGAGCTAATCTTGAACCTTTAAAACCCGTGAAGTACTCGTGCACCACCAGCTACCTAAACGTAAACTAGACTGGGATTGAAGATGGTGATGACAATGGTCACTGAGAGCTAAGGTTGTAAACTGTATATAAAAGAAGGGCCACCTTTTGTTTGATCAAATGGTGACACCTACTGGCTTCCAATCAACATTGCAAGAAAATGGCTTCTTTGGGCACCATTATTTCCTTTTATCCTTATGAGTTCTAAAATAGCTGTTTTAGAACTCTTACTCATCATTTATACTATGAGTAATAGTGGTTCAGCTTTTTATGCTAGAATATTCAAACAGAGGAAGTTTTTTTTAAGTTTCTAAAAAAGTAGCAGTATCACAATGTAGAAATATTCCAAACCCACATTCTGAATTTTCAATCCAGCTATCCATTTTCTTCTCCTTATCCTAGAGAGTAAATTTGCCCCAAAATGTCAGCACTGAAAAGTCTATCTTCAAGATAACACATTTACTCCTAAGACTATTTATTCCTACAGGAGACATAAACCTTTTAAAGTCAGTTACAAATATATAGTTTCCCTTTTAAACACTAGGGCACCACAGCTTTAATCAAACTAGAACCACACACATTAATTAATTAAATAAATAATAATAATCAGCAGTTTTTGCTCATCTCTGATTCTCTGTTGCTACACCGCTGGGTTCAAACCAAATGAGAGTTTTTATTGTTTAGACTATTTGGAATTTTCTTATATAAAATGTTGTCAGTTCTCTATCATTTACTATGATTGGGAGTTCTCAAAGTCTACATACTTAGCTGAACAGAAAAAAATCAAACAAATCAGCACTTTGGTATTAAGTCATTTCAGTGTGGTAGTTCAGGAGAATAACCCTGCACTGCATCTGTGTAGTGTGTGTGAATATTAGATTAAAGTGCTTGTCTGGATGCATGTGTGACTGGGTGAATGAGGTTTGTAGTGTTAAGTCTTTTGAGTGGTCAATGAGAGCAGAAAAGTGCCATATAAGTACCAGTCCAACTGCCATATTTGTACTTGTTTGTAGTTTCCTTGTTCCTTTTTCCTTCCCCTCATCCCCCAGTTGCGGCAGATGGTTGCATCCGTGTGGAGTTTTAATTTTGTGGCTGGTTGTTGTATGCGTTTGCAGTGTATCTGATGATGAAGAAAAATGACGACGGTATCTCTTATCTTTTCATCTGATTTGAGGATTACAGAAACGTCTCAAACAAAAAATTACCTTTAAGGAGGAGTCCGATTGTTAAAATATAAATGTGTTACGTACAGATAAAACTACACATGCCATATTCACAGCAAAAAACAAACAAAACAGAATGCATTGACACAAGCAATTTTATTTGAAAAAAGTGAACTGTACAGGACGTAAAAAAAAGAAAAAAGAAAATAAATGAAATCAGTCCCAATCATTTCTTGACATGCTGACAAAGCAGCTTCCTGTACAGCATTCGACAGAGGACAAATAAAAACATATTACATCACTGTAACCAATGTTACCAGTAATCAAACCTAAACCAGTAGGCATACTCTTGGTCTCGAAACACACACACAATAAAAGTGGCATTTCTTCACGTATAGGTCTTCAATGTTACAATTCATGATTCAGGGTTTGTTTGTTTTTTTTGCTGACTAAACCACGCCCCCTGTTGGACCACAGTGGGACTGTCACATGGCTCCTTCCTTCACGAACTCTAGATCTGTACAGCTTATCCCAAACTAGAAAATGCAAATCGAACATCTATTTAAGAATATCCCAGTAAGGACAATTTTCAGAAGCATTTCTGTTTAACTGAATTCTGATTTGACTTTCATCCATTCAGTTATAAGAATTTTTTTTTTTTTTTTTTTTTTAAACATCCACAATGGAAGTCTCTTCCCCAGGGTTCTCAGCATTTGGTTGAAACGATTGCATAGCTCTGAGAGTTAGCGCTAGCCCTCTCAGGCCCTTCAAATGTTAAAGCAAAAACATAACACTGGATAGTCAAGCAAAATGTAACCCCAAAGAAATAAACTTTCTTCAGTCATTTTTAGCTGTATTGCTGAAACACAAATTCAAACATACAAGCAGTAGACGCTTTTTTTCAGGTGTACTCCAAATGTGGCACTATTAATTCATCTTTAAAGATTTTCCACAGACACAAAATATCTGCACTGAATGTTACATTTCCTGACTTTGACACATTTTTGTACGGAAGTTATCGAATTGCTACTAAAGCAACATTTTAGTTGGCGTAACATTTTTTTTTTCAGCAAATTTGCAAAACGGAGCCAGATTCAAACTAAAGCATGTTCCCTAATGTTTACATCTTAACTGAGACATTGATTTCACTAAATTTAAAATGTAAACGCTACATTTCTCTTGTCTTTTGTAATGTTGTTTTAGCTCATTTTGGTGCACAGGACAGAAAATATGAGAAGGCTAAGTCAAACAGGCAACTCGGGGAGCTTGCCTTGACCTCTTAATGTTTTTAACCACTCACAAAACCCTCATATTGAAGTTGCTGCATAACTTGTGTGAATGTTTCATTTCTGGCACATTTATTAATGCATGCCTGATACATTTTTAATGGGATTCAGTGGGACTGCATGATACATATTTCATGAGATTTTATGAGCAGGGTTCCCTCAGAATGAGCACTGACAGATTCTCTTCAGTTTCATGAAGCAATGTACATAATGTTTTGATATCCTTTGATCATAATGAATAAATAAGACAAAAAAAATAAAGCAGACATGAAACTTTAATGACATACAAAAATGAAGAAACGCAAACACACTTGCCAGCAGACAAACACTCACTCATTCGCACAGACTAAACATCTACATGAGCTATGCAAGTTTGGCTACAGTGTGAGACAGCAGTTGAGTATCCGTGTTTTACAGGAGCAAAGCCAAATTCTGCACCTCGGTTTGGCACAGTGTAAATGTTGTACCAGAAAAACTGGTCACCCTTCTGCTCCATCTTCTGTTCCGCTTAGATTATCTTTTCTCCCTTTTCATTTGAATATTTCAGCAGTAAGTGAGGAAGTCCACAAAGGGGAACGGAAGAGACTCTGTACCTCTTTTTAAATCCACAGTGAGTGCAACACATTGCCAGCGAGACCCTTTCCGTGTTCCTCTTGCTCACTGCACATACTCTTTTAGCTGCCTCTTCTTTCACTCTCACCTTTTTCAGTGTCCAAACTGAGCACTCCCACACCATCCTTTGCAATGCAAAACAAGGCCATACCACTATGAGCGGTAAACTAAAGCACCTGCCCTGTAGGTTTGTCTGGGCAGGTGCTATAGCTCGCTGTGACGCACAGGAGGCTCTAGCTTGTGTGATAGGGCGGTGAGGACCTTGTCAAACTTCTCGTAACGCTCCGATTGGCTGCCCTCAGAGCCACGGCTGCCCCACAGCAGACGCATCTGAAACTCCGTCTGGAAGATGTCATGTATTTCAGCTCGTTCCTGAATTCCTGGAGAGGAGAGGAAGTAACTTATAGAAAAAGCATCTAACAAACTTTACTGTTGCAAACTTAAATATGTAACCCAACCACATCAACAATAAACTGTGAATGAAAATATAAACTGCATTTATAAATAAAATCACAAATAAAATAAAATGTGAAAACTTAATTACATAAAACATGGATGGAAAAACTGTACAGAGAAGCACAACTCAATTTTTTAAAAATGGCCTAAGAGAGTTCCACCCAGTCCCCACCGTTTATGACCAGTTAATACCAAATGACAGACTTTGCAAACATGTGAGCCAGTTCTTTTTGCTGGTGAAGACTGTGAGACAAGGCCGAGAGCTCTAAAACTGGTGCTTTGACAACCGATAACTTCCGTTGCCGATGCTGCTGAATTTTCCACGCTTAATGATCATTCCACGCATTGCAGTAAGTCTACAGGGAAATCAACGTAAATGTACCCAGCGCTTAATAAAAGGAAGTACAACTCCCAAACCCTAACCTGTAAAATGGATTAGAGGCGGATTTTGGCCATAAAATGTTTAAGCTGAACTAAGTTTTACAGCATGAAATAAGCATCTCCACTCTGGTCTGTAGAACTGTTGATGAAAGGAGCAAGCTGAGGTCACGGTGATCAATAGCAGAATAACGGAAAACAGATGTGAACTGATAGCTATTGACAGATTGTTCGATAATGCAGTAACTGATTCAAACTGAGAATCAGTGGAGGGATATTAAGAGGTCAATACAGTCTGCATGGTAGCAACCACACACGGTTATTACATCACAGTGATGCTGTGACACTGAACACACATTTATAGCAACGCATCGAGATGTAACAACATGTCAAGCTGGCAACAACCAACTGATTACTGACAGGAAACAAGGGCTATGGCATATATTTATTACGCCACTGGGCTATAGCACCATCAAATTTGTCACATAAGTCTTAAAAATCCTACAAAAATCAACTACAGCACAAACACAAAGGAAAGGTCCACTGTGAGTGACTGCAATTAACATAACCCACTAGTCAAAACTTACATCCTGCAGTAAAAGCTACAATGTCATTAGTTTTGCAGAAACCTGAAAATAAATAAAATATTGGACTGGATATAGGTTCCTCTTACCCTGTAATTTCGTCTCTGCATTGGTTCTGTAGAGCTCCCCGTGATGTGCGATGGTGCGAGCTGCCTCTAGGTGGTACATGACTACATCTACTCCCACCTCTGCACTCTCCCAGGGTTCCAGTACATCCCCAAGAGCCATACCACGCTCCAGTAAAGACAGGACGGGAATGATGTGAGGGAAGGTGGTGTTGGACAGAGCACTGGATTCTGAAAGCACGGGATAGTTTTGACTTTAGTGCTGTCAATGAATTTTTGTACAAGACCAACCAGCCACAGAAATCTCACCTTTGCCGTCATTTATATTCTTCATGAAAGGCTTGAGTTTCTTCTCGTATAGAATAGCTCCCTCTGTATGTCTTTGGCGTAAGGTTACCCATGTCTGCTCCAGACGGGATATCTGAGGGAGTGTAAGACACAAAATTAGAATGCGTTTGGCGCTAGCCTTCACGGATTTTCCACGCTAACGACGGTGGCTTCTGACTCTCTTACCTGCGGGAGCTCCAGAGCTCTCATCACAGCAGCAAAACCAAACATGTTGCCCAGGCTGCTTTTCAACTCTGCTGCTAACTGGATGGTCTTATGGAGCAGGGCCGCCCTCTCCTCCGTGCTTCCTGTACAGCCAAGCAGGTCCACAGCCATCATGATAGACATGGTGTAGAACCTGAGAAACAAAGTTTATTTGTTTAACACTTATTTCAGAGGCAAGTCAAGGTCTATTAAAGCCATCCTGAATTCACATCACTCGAGTGAAGTGAGTTGGAATAATCTGAAGGAGCCTTTTAAAAGAAGAAGAAGAAATTTATTATTTAAAGTACTCTAAATAATTTTACAAAAACTTTAGAATGGGACTTATAGTTGAGCAAAAGGGAGCTGTAATGCGTAGGGTGATGCACAAGTTTGACTGCATTCCCATGCTGTTTCATGAAAGAAATATTTATTATGGAAGCAGAGGAACAAGGGGAGCGCAGCAGAAAATCAGAGTAATTGAAGGCGATGATTTACAGAATACGAATAAGAATGGAATCAAAAAGATAATCAATAGCTGGATTAATGAAAGGGTTACTCAGTGATGCATAAAGGAAGATGTTAGAAAAAGAAAAAGCATCTGCACCTCTCCAGTAGGTCAAGTCTCAGTTGGTGTCCATGTGGTAGAGTCAATAACTCAAGCCCTGAGGACACTCCCATCATCCTTTGCATTTCTGGGGTTACACCTAATATTCTAGCAACCTGCCAAATAAAGGAGAAGAAAGTGTGTTCATGGTTTTATGCTTATATTTCTGTTGGGCTACATGCATGTTTATTTTGGTACATAAATCTTTGGCAGTAATATGCATCTCAGTATGCATTTATGTTTAACTTATAAGTTTAAGCTTGCTGCGTTAGCTGCGTGTATTTATTTCTGTATTTTCTTCGTACCGTGCAGTCCACCATGGTAATATGTTTAGCTGCAGCCCTTGCATCCACCTCAGCCAGCAGCTCTTTGACTCTCTTCAATACAGACATCTCCAGAGGCTTATTCTCAGCCGGCATAAGGCAAGACTCATACCTGCACAAGAACGATTACACCACATTAGAAAATACCAAGGCAGCACAGGAAACGGGCACTAGCGAGGATACCAGAAGAGGCCCAACTTGTTTAAAAAAAGATTGAGAGGACATGACTTTAAATTGATTACGGGGCTCACGCCGGTATCTCAGTTTGTAACCTAATAGAATTTAGTGCCTTCAATAGCAAAAATGGTCCCTGAGTGAGCACAAACATAGAGCATGGGGGCTGTGCAATTTCATGCTCATCATCTGCTGACACCAATACATGTACTCATAATATTGACCATCCTCATTAGCAATCTGAGTATACTGTTGTAATATCAGCTGGTACATGGGATGTGATGTGTCCAAAACAACCGCAGCTTTTTCCTGCCATTTTTCCCCAGTATTGCTCACACCAATTTAGCAAATCTCCCCCTGCACCAGAATTTCACAGGGGGACACAAGGATAGCCAGAGGTACTGCCAACTCGGTGCATCCTGCCATTTTCATTTTACAAGCTTCATCTGCTGTGTCCTCTTAAGGCACCGCAAGCCCAATGAAATACAGTATCTGCTGCGTCTATGACCAGAGCAAAAAGCCTGGCCTCGGGCTGTTTCCCCACAGGATTATCAGTTGCTTACTCAAGCCTGTTTTCCACTCCGTTCATTCATGGCTTTACTGCAGAGCCTGTCAAAACTTCCTCACTCACTCATATTTTCGCACTCTATAACTAAATATCAGCAGGTGTATTGCCCTTTGAGTAGAATATTCTTCAACCTTCCTTAACTGTATACTGACCACACGATAGGCTGGCTATTCACCCTGCTTGTTACTTGTAACACATAAGCTGGTTTTGTTTGATATCCTTTCATGTAACAGCTGCCTTCTGGCTAGGTCTAAAACATTGCAGTTGTTGATATATCTGTCAGTCCAAATGTTAAATCTAGCCATATAACACAACATATAACAAACCGAGAAAAAATTTCACATTTTTTGTGCCTACTCTTCGTCCTATGGCCATAATTCATTAAGAATTATGAAAAACTAAAAACCGAATCATAGTCATGACCTTTCCTCTCAAAACAAGCAATAATATAAGACAAATCATAAAACTCACAAATGCATTTTAGTATGGAGTATGTCCTCGTCATATAATATACAATATGGAAACACCATGAAATACAAATCTGGAAGGCTGGCTTTATTGTTTCGTACCTGGATGGCTTAAACGAGGAAGATGTCTCCACTTGTGGGGCGCTGAACACCCCCTCTCCTTCCTCTCTTGCTCCCTCCACTGTCCCCTCCTCCACTCTCAATCGCTCTACGTAGCTTTTAGTTGGTGGTTTGGGGGGCCCAGAGGGACAAGGTCTGAGGTCACAGTAGCTCCCTGCTGTTTCTGAAGAATGTGATTGGTAGTTGGGATGATGGGCCGGTGAGGAGTGTGCTGAGTGAGAGGTACGTGGGGGAAATTCTGGAGGGTTGTCACTGGCTGAGGGGCTGACTTGGGGGTCGCTGGAGCGACGCATCACAGGGGAGGGAGGGACAACAGCCAGGACCCGCCCACCTGAGTGGGCTCTCTGCCTGGTGACTAAAGAGAAACAGAGAGAGAGCAAAAAGGAACCTTAAAAACTCTGCTGAATGAGTTAGGGAACATGATTATGTTTTATTTATGCGCCTGAGTCTGTGACTGCCTGGTTACTTACTAGCACTATACGCCGGAGACAATGGGGTTTCCCCGACAGGTGACAAGGGGCAACGATACTCCTGAATCTGGTCCATGCTCATTGCACAGTTCCGCATTGCGTCTTTATGGTGGTGGATCGTCGACGGGCTGCAAACACAGCATTTTTAAAGAGATGTTAAAGAGATGTTAAAAATCTAACATCTCTAACATCTCTAACATCATGCTAAGGTAATATAGGGGACCTCATAAAGCAGTGCAGCTCAGATTCAGATGACAGGAGTGGTGTGGTTAAGGATGTACGGATTTATTCTTGGTGAGAGAAAAGGGAGACGTTTTAGTCGTCATGATAAATAGATGTGTTATTTTCTGAGCAAAAATCAAGTTTGTGACTTAAGCAGGAGCAAAGACGTGGAGTACAGTTTAATCTCTTCTAAACTGGTGAAAAAAAAATAGTTAAATAACGTTTAAGATTCACAATCGCTATTCATATCCAATTAAAAACGTTATCAGCAGTAACACCCACTTTCAAACCCAGTTATTTTATCCAATGTGCCTTACATCCATTTCATACAAATAAGGTCAACATGTTTTTACACTGTACACAACAACGTATTTGTCTGCTCCTCCTTGGTAGATTCAATTTCAAGTTTCAAACACCCTTTGTCGCTGAAACTTGACTGATCCAGTGCAGGACTGAATAAGACAGTGGGCAGCTTCACTCTGATTATTAGGGAGGTGCTAATGGTGTCAGTGAAGTGAGGGGTGGGGGGCTTCAGGAATGTGAAAGGTAAGTGCACTAACTCTGTGCTCAAAAACAACACCAGTGCCACAAAAATGGTAAATGGATATGTAAAGCGCTTTGGGGTCCTTAGGGACTAGTAAAGCGCTATATAAATACAGGCCATTTACCATTTACAAACACACACACACACAACCTGCAGTTGGGCACAGGTTCCGGCTCTGGTTCTGGTGTTGCCACTGGTGTCTCAACTGGACTTGGACTGTCTGAGTCACTAATCGTGTATATAACATAAAGCAACAATGACGTTACAAGACTGCAGAACATCATCAGGATTTTATTATCATCTGTCCAGCAGGGGGTGTTTGCGGGTTGAACAGCATCTCCGCTTAAACACCGACCTGACTCCCAGATCACTCGGCTCACCTGTGAGGTATGATCTTTTCAGTTGTCAGCCCATCGGTCATAGTGACACTCCTCCTCTTGATGTACGCTCCCCTCTGACTGGACGGTGAGTAGGCAGAGCCTTGCTTGCTGTTGGAGAGGGCAAAAGTGGCTTCTAGGTAGCGCAGAGGGAGAGTTCTGCTTACTGGACAGTAGATGTGGACGCCGCTGGACTGGGAGACCGGTTTGCGTTGACCGACGTAAAACCGCACAAGCTCTTGTACCGAGTCGAAACTATCAGACTCCAACATGTACTGCACCTGGAGAGGAAGAAATAAGAAATTGTGTCACGCACAAAAGCCAACTATCCCTCTAAAATTCAGTGTATACAACTTTCAAAGTACAGTGCGTAGAAGAAGCTGGTAAGTGCTTCAAAAGAAGAAGAAGACATCAATAAGCGGTGTAGCAATTAAAGCTTGGAAACAAAAACTAACAAAGGCACAGCTGGTCAACAAGGCACACCTGTGCCAAATTAGCCTCCACATGTAATTATCTCAGTCATTAGAGGCAGCAAGAGAAAATAAGCCTTTCTAATGGATGGATTTGGCATGCACATAAACACAAATAAAACTACAAAAAACACCATTCAGATTAATATTGCAGGTACAACACGATTGTTTGTACGCAGGTTTGACGGAGCTCTTAGTTGAGCTGAAAATGAGAGGAAGGCGCCAAACCGGTAAAGACAGAGGACACGTTCGCAGGTCATACAAGGGTGAAACAACACTGAAGATGGATGCACGGATTCCATTCTGATGCCATCACTGGTACTGTGCATGCTGACTCAGTGGGAAAACTCACTGAGGCATCTAAGTGTAACAGAGCCATTGTTAATGTTATTAGTTACGCCTGTGCTTCTGCTGCTACCATCATGAAGGGACTTCATGCAACTTAAAAGACCAGTGGTAGCTTTTTGTGGTTTTCTGATCTTCGAGGACTAAACAAAAAGACATTTAAAGTAGAATCCAACAAAGTAAACAGGGATTAGATGATGTTTCAAGCAGTGCCGATTATTAAGCCCCTAAAAGAAGAACATGTACCTTGGTCTCATTGGATTTCACCAGGACTTTACTAATCTTGAAGTGTAGCACCTCATTATCCCACCGACAGGTCAGAACATAGTCACCCAGGTTGAGCAGAGAATCGCGCACAAGGAAGTCTCCATTGCGCAAAACCAGAGTCTCTGATACCTATAGATGGAGAAAAAAAAAAATACAGAAAGGATGGTTTTAAGCTTGAAAGCAAGACAGCTCACTGATCTGAGCTACAGCTTGTGCGTGAACGTTTAGTTTCTGACACTCTGGTTGTTGAACAATTGAATTTAGAGGATTGTGATTATTTATAACAATGCCTTAGGACAGTTTGTGTTCCTGAAAATAAAACAACTATCTGTCTAGCTGCCAAACTTGTCTGCCGTGCTGCTAAGGAAAGTTTGATTTCGCCATGAAGGATAAAATAATTGATTTTCTTAAGATGCATTTCAGAGTTCAGCACTATTTGTAAAAAAAAATAAAAAATAAAAAGAAAGTTATTCTTAAATTTTATTGACAAAACAAGCAATCCAGAAGCATTGTTAGTGTTAGTGAAACACCTCTGGGCTGTACATCTTGCTGTTACTAAACACTGCAGATGGTTTCTGTGAGAAGAAATCACAAATATTGATCTAGTAGCCACACAGGAAGGAAAAAAAAATATTTCAAACTCAGCAGTTTTCCCTTTACAGCAGCCTTCAAGGAGGGAGAGAAAGCAGAATGTGCAAAGCTTTAAATTCATTCAATAAAAGAAATCAAGGCACAGAATATGAAAGGCAACACAGTCCAGGGTTAGCAGTGTCAGATACCAGCAGGAGGCAGTATAAACACAGGTCAAAGGCTCAACAGAAGGGCACAATATTCTTTCTCTACCATTTTCAAACATACCAACAGTATAGATTTAAAAGGACATTAACAAATATGTCTAAAAGGAAAGCCATATTGAGCAATAAACTAGAATACAACAAAAGGAAGATGATCAAGAAGGAGGAACGGGATCTATGAAAGCTAATGTACAGTAACCATCCACAGGGTGCCTGAGATCTATCCACTAGGCATTGTTTTGTAAGCAGGGGGCTGGGGTTTCCCCAAGTTTACACTGGGGTAAATCCATGAATAAATGAATATTTTATGTAAATCAAAGAGGAAAGACTCACAGATGGTTGATTTGAATCTGTGTTTCTATGTGTGTGTGTGTGTGCGCGTGAAAAAGAGACAGAGGTTTATCAAGAGACAGAGGTCGTCTATGAAATACTCTCCACATGTGCATGCAGTGCATCAGAGTCTGTGGCTGTGTGTCTCTTTGTATCTATGTCTTAGTCACCAGCTGTGAAATTCAATTGCGTACATCAGCAACACGCGCAGCTGTCTGTTTGGCAGAGATTCCTCCTCCTCAATGCTAAAGCAATTTCTACTGAGCTGTGACAGATGATGGGATTCATTAATCAGTGTCACTCTGTGTGTAAAGCA